>NW_024726431.1:0-21141 GCF_018991925.1 Homarus americanus
AGAGAGAGAGTTGGAGGAACGCCAGAGAGAAAGAGAGTTGGAGGAACGTCAGAAAGAGAGAGAAAGAGAGTTGGAGGAACGTCAGAAAGAGTTCGAATTAGCTAAGTTGCAGGCAGAAAAGGACCTAGAACTGGCTAGGATTAATGCTTCAAGTAGACCAGCATCCTCTGGCCATATACAGGACAATGTGGTAAAACCCAGCTTGCCTGTGTACCGTGAAGACATCGCCTCCTACCTTGTTAGGTTTGAGCGGGTAGCTGAGCTGCTTGGTGTAGCCCCAGATAGCTATGCTGTAAGGTTGGGTAGCCTACTGAGTGGTAAGCCGGTAGAAATTTACACGTCCCTGTCTGCCGACATCACCCGAGATTACTTCTTGTTGAAGCAAGCTCTCTTGCGAGGATTTTGCAAGACTTCTGACGGTTATCGTGCTGATTTTCGCAGAACGAAGATTAGAGAGGGAGAAACGTACCAGCAGTTTTCGATTCACCTGGGTCCTTTATTTCAACAATGGCTGGAGACATCAGGGGTTGAAGAAACCTTTGAGTCTCTCTCTAACTTCATGATATTAGATCAGTTTTTGTCTTCTCTACCTCCAGACTTGAGAATTTTCATCAAAGAACACCAGCCAGCGACGCTTGGAGAAGCTGTGCATCTTGCCGACAACTGGGCGTCTGCTCGCAACGCCTACCCCAAGTCTTCCCCTCCTGTAGTGAAGATTGTGAAGCCTCCGTCCTCCGAGGAACCATCCCCAGGAGTACACAAGAGTAGTTCACCAGCCGTGCGGTGTCACAGCTGCGGAGGAGAAGGGCACATTCGTTCTCGCTGTCCCAGGAATCCCCTCGCCTTCAAGACTGCTGACACTCATCAACCCAGCAACAAGGTCGGATTCTGCTTGGAGGACAGGAGCTGCCCCCGTTATTGTGTCAGTGGAACAATCAATGGGTCTAGGGCATCTACTTTCATCAGGGACACTGGTTGCTCGTGCATCATTGTCTCTGAAGAAGCCCTGCCTGACGCTGACATCTCCAGCTGCCCGAAGGTTAGTGTCGCCGATTATTTAGGTCGTGTTGACCAGTTCCCTGTTGTTTGGTGCTACCTGCGTTGCCCCTATTTCACTGGTTGGTCTAATGTGGTAAGAGCTCCCATTAAATGTGCAAGTGCCCTCATTGGTAATGTTCCCGGTGTTCGTGACCCTAACGACCCGGAAACGTTAAAACTCTCCTCACCACCAACACCAGTCCTCACGCTACCTGCTGATGACGCCTCGCCACCCTCTCACGCCGCCACGCCTGCCGCCAAGGTCCAAGCTGTAGGGCCACGGACGGCGAAGGTGAAACGACCGCATCCCCTGATTCTGCCGAATTTGTTGCCACTGACTGTGACGCCCAAGGAGTTCGCCAAGCTTCAAGACTCGTGTGCCACTCTGAAGCGGGTAAGAGAGAAGGTGACTTCCGGGGAGGAGGATCAGGTGAGAGATGGGTCGGTTTATAAGTTTGTTTCTATTAATGGGGTGTTACACAGGGCTTGTGTTTCATCCAAGCGACCAGCTAAAGTAGGTCGGTTTTTACTTGTTGTCCCTGATGTTTGTCGTAGTAACATTCTCTCTGTAGCTCACAAGAGCTCTCTTGTAAGTCACTGTTCTCGTAGGAAAACTTATAGGAAGGTTGCTGATCAGTTTTACTGGCCAGGTATGGGAGCGGATATTAGAGCTTTTTGTAGGAGTTGTGATCAGTGCCCACGTATGTCCGCTAAGGGTAGAGTCCGTCCTGTTCCACTTGAACCCTTACCCGTCGTTGCAGAACCATCTTCTCGGGTAGCCATAGATTTTGTTGGACGATTCTCACCCCCTTCCTCTCAGAAGCCTAAATTACATCAAGCTAATTTGTTAAAGCAATATAATTGCAGGACCCACATTGCTCGTGTCCTTGACGACGTCCCCATGCTGGAGTTAGTCGAGGCACTACCCTGCAAGAGTTCCTGTGAAGTTCGGACGCCAGAGTCTGTTGATCCCGGTTGCCAGTTGCTGCCAACACCTGACGAGATAGAAGAATCCTCCACGACAGGAAATAGGCCCAAACTTAAACTTGGACTGAAGTGGACCCCACGTGCAGTTCCTTGATACGGCCTTACGTTTTGGACCTCAAGTTACCACCTATTCTTTTCTATGACCCTTCTTTATTGTGCAATGTGTATTTAAGCATTTGTTGTAAGATGATTATGCTTTGTGTACTAATCTTAAGTTTAATCTACCTTACAGTAGATTTTTGTTGGGGGAGCAGCGTAAGGGCGGAAACGATCCTCCGGCTAGTTACCGCTGTTAACTCGCTCGTTTGCTGGTGCAGACGACCCTTGGGGTGGTTGGACAGAGGTGATAACGGCAGCGACTATCTCCGCCACGAGCAGATTCAACCCAGCCGCCATACCGTCAGTATCTAGCTACCCTGCTGTCCGTCAAATTCTGGCTGTGATCTCATCATATGTCCTGGACTCGTGGGCTGTGTTCCCAGACCTTCACCTATCAACTGCCAACTCTCTGGTCATCTACCACTACCGCATACCACGACCATCAGTTCATCACATTCTGTCGGTGCCCCGGTGTTCTCCTGCCTTTTCAAGACGTTGCTGAGTGTGGAGCGAAGTGGACGCTTCCCTGCCCTGAGTGTGCATCACCGCGTTCCAGAACCTTCCCCCAGGGCCACTGCCGTAGGAAATATTTGTTCATTGTTTGATTCCATTAATTGCTGACTCCCCTTTATTGTTCGATTCTATCAATTGTTGACTCCATTTAATTGTTTGATTCAATTAATTGCTGACTCCCATTATTTGTTTGATTCCTTTAATTGTTTGCTTCCATTAATTATTTGACTCCCGTAATTATTTGATGTTTGTTGATTGGTGTCAGAGTTTTGTGTTATATTTTTATAGTAAAGAGATGCCAATCTCTAACGGTTGTTTGTTATTCCTCGGAAAACCATGGTCCTTGACTTTCCTTTATTAAGATCCTGATTAGCCTGGTAAGGGATTTCTATCCCTAAGTCCTAGGCCTTTACAGCTGGTGCGTGGTAATTGTTTTAACAATTCTAATATTGGCACCATAGTGTGGGCTGTACCCCGCTACGCTTCTAAGGTCTCAGTCTGTCAGTACATTGGCGGGTTAGCTGTTGTATGGCTGGTAAGGTACAAGGGACGCAAACACCAAGTTATTTAAAAGAAGAAACAGTCAATAGTGTTGTTACCTATCTTGAACTTGGCGGGGCCGCGTTTGCGATTACCATCTTATTTGTTGAACACTTTAGTTTTCTCAGTGGAGATAATTAGACCGAGGTTCTCACAGGCTGCATTTACATGGTTCAGGGTGGTTTGCATTTCACGATGAGTTTTAGTATGTATAAGAATATCATCAGCATAGCTGATTGAGATATTGCTGGGGTTGTCTGGTATTAAATTTAATAATGCATTCATAAGAACATCGAACACAATGGGGCTAAGTACTCCATCTTGAGGGGTACCAAGTTGCATATCTTTAACTTCACTTTTGTAACCGTGAAACAATGCAGCAGCCCTTCTGTTGATTAGGTAACCACTTATCCAGTGTAACAGCCTACCTCCTATAACCATTTTGGCTAGTTCGTACAATATCAGTTGTCTATTGGCAATATCAAATGCAGCTTTTAGGTCAAGAAATGTGGTGTATCTGTGCATTTCATCACCATGCAGAGTTAGGAATGTGGTGATGCAATTATGTACACCTTTACCATGAGTGAAGCCATTTATGTTAGGAGACATGTGTTCTCTGATTCTATATAAGAGTCTGCCAAGAACCATCCTCTCAAAGGTTTTACACAGGCAGCTGGTTAGTGATATGGGATGAAAAGCATCAGGCTGTCCTGGTTTCGGTATTGGTACAACAATACTACTGGTCCATGATGTAGGTAGTTGGCCCTCGGCATGACTCATATTGTACAATACCAACAATGGATTGCCTGGCACACGCCTTAGTAGACTAACGATGTTGTAGGGACTCCGTCCTCTCCAGGGGAAGTAGATCTACCCCTGGCGAGGGCGGCGTCAAGCTCCCACTCAGTATATGGAACATCACATCCATCGTGCTGTTTGCCCAGCATAAATTTAATAAGATTACTTCTCTCTACAGACTTCGCATCAAGGAGTCCCCGAGTCCTAGTTGGTAACATGTCATAGCTAGACACATGAGCTCACTTTATTAGTTCATTCGACTTTTGCAGATGGTATGGATGGGAGACGAGTCTACTGTTTTTACCTCTGATTATGTTTGTCTTTCCAGGCTTTGCTGAGGGATGTGTGTTGGTTCAGGCTGTTGACGTATGTCTCCCATGCATTTTGTCTGAGTTCGTTTACACGTTCCCTGACAGCAGCAAGGGAAGCTTGATACAATTGTAACATTTGAGGTGTTCTAATTTGTTTGTAACCCTTATCCACCCTCCGACTCTAGCCCTGAGTTTTTTCAGCTCAGAGTCATTATAGCACTGCTGTTGCCTGTTCCCATTATGTTGACCACGTTTTCTCCGTTTTTTGGTGGAGGTATTGTTGGTGAAATATGCATAAGTCCTATCTATCAGATCGTCATGGAAACTTTGGTAGATGTCAGGCTTGTAGTCCTTGTACCAGTCATGGATGAAGTCTATGAACTGGCTTTCATGTTATTGCTTGACTGTGATTCTACGTCTGATCAGTCTACCCCAGTGGGGGTGTCATTGGCTACAAGTATACTAGCTTGGATTGGGCTGTGGTCAGACATAAGATCAGTGACAATATCAGAGCTATGAGTTGTGCATGAAAAATTAAAACCAATACACTTGTCTAGACCCCCGCCATAGATGTGTGTTGGTTCATTATTACCTATAATTTGAACATCTTCATATTCGCTGAGAAGTGAGATAAGTCTCCTACCATTGGTGTTAGTGGTGGAGTCACCTAATTTCTTGTGTCTAGTATTCAGGTCACCCATCAGGCCAGTGGGCTCAGTGTGTAAAAAGTCTGGGAGATCTGAGGGAGCATAGGCGTTTAGCACGTTGAGTGGAGTTGCCCAGGTGGATAGTGATCCCATGGTACTGAAGGTAGGTAGTCTTTTTGAATACAAGAGGTACATGCGGGAGTGACTTCTTAACATACATCAAACATGTGTGAGTAGAATTAGGATCATAATACACATAATTGGGCACACTGGGTGGGGGCTTACCATTAGGTGTGAGACACTCCTGCAGACACACAATATCGATGTCTTAAGACACAACTTTGTGGTGTAGGTCAGGGTATCGTTTTCTAAGTGATGAGATGTTCCAACTCATCACCTTCACCGCTCTGTATCTTTGTCTGGTATTAACACTGGTCATTATGAACTGTATTTGGAAAGAAGCAAAAGGCACTGTATGATACTGTTCTTTTCTGCGCTGCTTGTCCCTTCGGCAGGCAGTAGGCCACATAACTTTTTTGAAAAATTTCTGGAGCATGTACTGCTCAACAATTGTTGTATGTCAGTGGCAAACAACGACACACTTTGGTTACACTCGACATCACCACCATTTTCTGTTTAAGTTTGTTATCGCCGCTGGCTTCAGCTACAGTGCTGGCTCGTGATGCCATTAAATCTTTCGACCTGTGACCTCGCCAGATGTAGAAGTGTTTACAGACAAGTCCTGGTTCTGCTGAGTGGACTGTCTTAGACTGGTGGCGGTGCTGCCCGCCGCCCCTCCATGAGACAGATCGCCCTCTCTAGTGATGCTGTGAAGATCAGCCTTCTGTCCGAGAATTTGTGCTGGGACGATTTACGCAATACTGTTTTCTCTTGGAACACCATACTGATCTGCATTGACCCTCACTTGTAAGTACAGCCTAAGTGATGACATACCCCTCGGTACTGAAATATTGTTGACTAATTACGCCTACTTGTTTCTGCATAACCTGGAGTAATAAGACAATGCAGAATGAAGCGAAGCTAAGATTAATAGAGTTATGAACTTTGTGTTATGTCAGTATGCTTATTAAATTGTAATTAAGATAAAATTGTGTGAGACAAACTAATTATGTATCAGATGGATCACCTTGTAATGTTATGAACGCCTTCTCCTCTGCAGGTTTTGACCACATCAATGAATATTGAATGCGTCCAAAAAGAAAAAAAAAAGCGCTGGGTGCGCGGGCTGGCTCGTCGCAAACAAACACCTACGGCCCTGTACGCTCGAACCCAAACTTTATGACAACTCCTCAGATATTTGAACACGTCACTCAAACACACGACACTCTACGTCACTGTCTCTTGTGCTGACGTTATGACGATCTACGTTGTCTCACGCTGAACTCCCGGCGTTGGTGGTTCCTTTGTTCCTCATGGTAATTGAGAATTCCCTTCGACGCCCCCCCCGTACTTGTTTTGACTGTAAACGCATTAGTTAAGGACGTTCAGGTTACGGGCAAGTAGAAGGGAATGATTGAACCCCGTCTGTGTTGCCCCATGCTGATCTTTCGATGACTGCTGGTGATGATCCTGGACCTTTGGTTGGGAGAGTGGGCCAGGGGTTGGCCGTAGGGAGTACCCTAGCAGCAGTAGTGTTTCTTAAGACCTGCCTAGGTGGCGGGTCTGGGCGCTGAAGGGGCGTAGGAGCTCTAGGACAGTCAGGGTGCCATACAGGAACTCCAACTGTTTTGCAGTTAATACACTTCTGTTGAATGACACCCCCTTGAGCAACTGTATATCTGCAAGCCTGAGTTGCATGTTGTCTTGAGCAGAGACCACACCACGGCTTAGTCGAGGGGCATAATCGGGCCGCATGGCCCCAGTGTTGACAATTGTAACACCTCCGGGTAGGGGGCTGATAGAGAGTTACCTTCAGAATCCGATAGGCACCACGGACTCGAATGGTCTTGGGTGGGTCTTCCGAGCCAACCCAGTCTGCAATTACTGCATTCTTGCCCCTGAGTCGCTTCGTCCTTCTGATGTCGGGATGAGCTTCTAGTAGTGTAGGGGTCTGGTACTGGTCGAGCCCTATGATTAAAATAGTTTTCTTGCTCGATGGTTGGGATGATTGTCCCATGGTTATTCCCCTTATGCTATTGGTGAGGAGATCCTGTATGACTGCTGGGTCACTTCTAATCAGAACATGATCTTGTGTACCGACTCTGAACTGAAACTCAGCGTCTGGGTGTTTATCTTCCGCATCGTTCAGTCAGAGATACTTGTCTTCAGGTGATGTACCTTCAGGGAAGTTTAATTTTACTCTCATGGGGGGTTGTGGTTGTAGTTGATGGTCTCTTAAGTTTTTCTGCCTTTTCGGCCTTCCGCTTGTTCCTGGACTGAACTACTTGAAAGCCATCCTCTCCGTTGGTGTCAAGGTCAACACCATAGTCACCTGGCTCACTCAGTGCATCAGGAGAGTTAAAGCGAGTAGCTGGGTCTCCAGTCAACTCAGACATGGTGGAGTTACAGGACCCGACCTAGTATATGCCTACGTCAGAGGGCCGAGGACTGCTTGGCACTTCTAGGAAGTCAGCGGTGGTTGGGAGGCGTAGCCCTCGTAGACGACAAAGGAGACTGGCATCTACAGCGTATTAGCGGTGTGAGGGGAGGCCGTGAACATGCCTCCCGCAAGAGGGAGTGTGGTGTCAGTGGAAAGGTAACAGGAGTATTCTCAGTTTGTAAACACTATTATTACACTACACTTGTTCTTAATAGTATCTCTGTTTTTCTGGTTAGATACAGTATCAAAGACAATTTTAGTTTCAAAAGAACTATCCAGCCTGGCACACTATGAGGAGGGGGGTTTGTGTAAACAACCCCTCACCACATGGCCGAGCGTGAACACAAGGGTACAGTATAGGCCTTGCCTCGCGGGCGCCAACACACGACACAGTGCTGAACCCACTTTAGTTCACTTGTTATACAGGCAACATATTTGCAGGAGGTGGTGGTGGAGGTGGTAGGTTAGTGAAGTCCTTGGTGGAGGTGGTTTGTTGAAAAGGGTCTGTTTGTTTGTTTGATTGATTTTGTTTGTTTTATTTTTTGTAGGTATGATTGTTTGTTTTACTGTTTGTCTGTTTGTTATATTGTTTGTTTGTATGTTTAATTGTTTTTTGTTTGTTTTGTTGCTTGATTGTTTGTATTGTTTGTTTGATTGTTTGATTGGTTGTTTGTTTGATTGTTTGTATGTATGTTTGTTTGTTTGTTTTGTTTGTCTGTTTGTTTTATTGTTTGTTTGTTTACTTGTTTGTTTTATTCTTTTATTTTTGTTTGCTTGTTTGTTTTATTGTTCGTTTGTTTGTTTTATTGTTTATTTGTTTTTTGGAATGGTGTTTTTTGTGGTGTCATTTTTGTTTGTGTTGTGTTGTGTTGGGTTGTTGATTGTTTGTTTGTGATGTATTGTTTGTTAGTGGTTGGAGAGAGAGAGAGAGAGAGAGAGAGAGAGAGAGAGAGAGAATCAACACAATTTCTATACCATAAATTTACTAACTCTCTCTCTCTCTCTCTCATGATAAAAAAACTGATCGACTTGTACCTGTGGTTGTTGTTTGTGTTTTAATTGTTAATTTAATACAACTTTTTTATCTTATTTCTAATTTCTACTGTTGTTCCAGCCACATGTTGTATTGTTAATAATAATGATAATAATAATAATATTAATAATAATAATAATAATAATAATAATAATAGAGACGATAATTATTAAAATACGGAGGCAAGAGGAGGAAGAGGGAAGGAATGATGATAGTTGAGAAGGTGACAATAGTTGTGATAATGCTGGTTGTGGTAGTGATGGTAATATTATACACGTAACAATAATGGTTGCCCTTCGTGTACGAGGATGGCCGGCCCTAGGGCCACCTAGGCGTGAATTTGTTTAAGGTGTTAGAATCTGTCGCCAACACCACAACCACACCCTAAGCGAACGAGTTGTATGACCCAGTTTCAAGGAATAGTCCGAGAAGACCGGACAAGTCGCCAACTGTACTGGCTAACCATTATTCCAGAATAAGATCCGCAAATCGATTAACATCCAGGTTCCCATTTACTGGTAAATAGAAAGCCAAATGGCGTAAAAAAAAATGCTCATATTTTCACTCTGTCCGGGAATCGAACACGGGTCCACTCGCTTGCAAGGCGAGCATGCTGACTATTACACCACAGGTTGCCAAAATCACGTTTAGTAAACAAAATTTTTTTTTTTTTTTTTCGTGCCGGTCAAGCCCCGACCAGAGGTTAGCTAGACCCCCGGACAACTCTTATGGAGCTTGACCAGCACGTCGTGTCGGTATTATCATCTCGACTTAATTATATGTTACAAAGTCACTTGTGAGTTTTTCAATGTTATTTTTTTTATAATATTTACTTATTCTAAGATAAATGTTAACAAATAAATGACTTAAATAATACGAAAACAAACAAATAAAAGCGGAACTCCACCTAATATATACTGTATGTTACACTCAATAGGGATAATTGGCCATTAGTGATAACTTCTATGTATTTCTCTTTTCTGGAAACTTTTGACTGGCCATAAACGATCCTGTACATCATAAATATACATATAAATGAATACCTTCATGCATAATGTAACCTGACCAGACCTAACCTAACTTAACCTACTCTAGCCTAACCTAACCTAACGCAATCTAGTCTTCTCCTCCTCCTCCTCACATGCATTATTTCTTCATCAACCCCAATTAAAATTCGAACGCCTTAACCTTACACACCGTGGCCCTGGGTTGTGGGTGGAGAGGGGGGATGGGGGATTGTTGGGGTAGGGCGGGGGAAGAGTCACCTAAATCACCCAACACACCCAGCAGGCGCTTTGTAACACCCAACAAGTGATCTTTGGGTGGGGGCAGTTTTTTTCGCCAGATCTAGACCAGTGGGCAGTGTTACCCCCAAAGGTCACCGAGGCAGGAGTGACCTTTGGGGAGTTTTTGGATTGTAAATAGTGCTTCTACACCCTTAACTCATGAGACTTAAAGGCAAGCATAAGCTTAGCAGGCTTCCCTGTTGGCTGCTGTAAACGCTTCTGCGCTTCACCTTACACAAGGATGTAGGGGGATGCCCAATAAAAAATAAAAAAATAGTGTTGTAGGATTGATTTTGATTTTGCCGCTTGCAGCGGCTACTTTATTGTGCACCCCACACTCATCCTGTGAGCGGTAGGGCAAAAGGATTACAGAGTAGGGTTTACAAAGGGTCATAATAATTAACCCCCGTTGTCAGGATATTATGGCACTGAATGTTACACAGCATTTCATTTACATTATTTGTTTAGTTCTATACATAAACGGTAACTTATTCACAAATGCGTGAGTACAGGTGTGTGAGGCAGTATGTCTGGCCTCACACTTTATTATACACATTTACGTGGGAGGTATTCAAGCATATTGCGTATTTGGTTCTGTACATGAGAATTGATATAGTTACTAAGTGCAAAAAAGTGGATACAATCTTAATAAGTCGGCTATCTTGCCATTAGAGATGAAGTGTTGTGCCATTTCACACACAGTGTGCTTGGACCTATCCCTAAAAGGTTCTACGTTCACACAGTCGAGGACGTAGTGTTCAAGTGTGTGTCCATATGTATGGCCACACACTTTACATTTAGTTTTGTTTACATCTGCTTGAGGAATATACTGCCAGAGGTACTTATATCCTAACCTTAATCTAGCGGTTACAACATCTTGTAATCTAGTGATCTTGTTACTTGCTCCATATACATGTTTCACTTGATACATCTCATCATGGTAACCTATGGATCGACTAGTGCCTGTTTGCACTTGTCTACTTGCGTCAAACTCATCAATAAGTTCTTTCCTAATTACAGTTTTAAGGGTTCTTTTGACAGACCCAAATTGTATTCAACGGTGTCTTTGTTAGACGCGAGTTTGGCGAGGGCATCAACTCTGTCATGTTTTATGAGGCCTATGTGAGAAGGGATCCACAACAGTTTGACCCTGACACCCCGGTCAACAAGGTACGCATATTTGTGTCTGGCTTCAGAGACAAGAGCGTGACAACCTGAGTCGAGGGTACCAAGTGCAAGTAGTGAGGATAGAGAGTCAGTGATGATGAGACTGTCAGTAACAGTGGTTTCAATGAATTTAATAGCTGTGAGTATGGCAACAAATTCAGTTTGTAGAGTGGATGCACAGTTGTTAATTCTAACTCCTTCTCAATTATATTACCGTCAGGTTGAGTCACAACAATTGCACTTCCAGCCCTCCCACAGGCGGTGTTTAGAGATCCATCAGTGTAGATGGTCTGTGTGATATTATCATCAGTCTGTAGAGTGTGTATGTGTTCAAGAGCTCTCAATTTGGCAGTGTGTTGGAGATAAATGCTTTGTATAATTAATTTTTTAGGCGGATATGTCGGTATTGTGATATCGAAGGGAACTGTCCGCCAGGGTGGCAGGAAGCGCTGTTGTGTCTCAACTTTGTACAGGTGGTCTAGTCCAAACATCTTCATATGTGTAGCTGTAGTTTGGATCCATTTAGACTCAGTAGTCCCATGGTTCATACATTCTAGCAATTTTATGGAAACAATGTTGTCAGGATCACCACGCAGAAGCCTCAGGGCTATCATGAGGTTGACTTCAATTATTCTATCTTTAACACTGGGTATACCTAGTTCTTTCCTCATATTAAGTACTTTAGTTCTCATGGGACATCCTAGGATAATTTTGAGGGCTTTATTTTGCATTTTCTCGAGCTTGTCAACGCCTTTCCCGTCACGAATGACCAGGGCTGGTTCGTGGTAATCTATCAGAGATCTTATATAGCCTAGGTACATTGTTTTAACAATTCTAATATTAACACCATTGTGCGGGCTGTACCCCGCTACACTTCTAAGTACATTGGCGGGTTAGCTGTTGTATGGCAGGTAGGGTACAAGGGACGGAAACACCAAGATATTTAAAAGAAGAAACATAGTCTATAGTGTTGTTACCTATCTTGAACTTTGCGGGGCCGCGTTTGCGGTTTCCAGCTTTTGTTGAACACCTTAGTTTTTTCAGTGGAGATAATAAGACCGAGGTGTTCACAGGCTGCGTATACATGGTTCAGGGTGGTTTGCATTTCACGATGAGTTTTAGTATGTATAAGAATATCATCAGCATAGCTGATTGAGATATTGCTGGGGTTGTCTGGTATTAAATTTAATAATGCATTCATAAGAACATTGAACAAAGTGGGGCTAAGCACTCCACCTTGAGGGGTACCAAGTTGCATATCTTTAACTTCACTTTTGTAACCCTGAAAAAGTGTAGCAGCCCTTCTGTTGGTTAGGTAACCACTTATCCAGTGTAACAGCCTACCTCCTATATCCATTTTGGCTTGTTCGTACAATATCAGTTGCCTATTGGCAATATCAAATGCAGCTTTTAGGTCAAGAAATGTGGTGTATCTGTGCCTTTCATCACCATGCAGAGTTAGAAATGTGATGATGCAATTATGTACGCCTTTACCGTGGGTGAAGCCATTTATGTTAGGAGACATGTGTTCTCTGATTCTATATAAGAGTCTGCCAAGAACCATCCTCTCAAAGGTTTTACACAGGCAGCTGGATAGTGATATGGGACGAAAGGCATCAGGCTGTCCTGGTTTCGGTATTGGTACAACAATACTGCTGGTCCATGATGTGGGTAGTTGGCCCTCGGCATGACTCATATTGTACAATACCAACAATGGATTGCCTGGCACGCGCCTTAGTAGTCTAATGATGTTGTAGGTGACTCCGTCCTCTCCAGGGGAAGTAGACCTACCCCTGGCGAGGGCGGCGTCAAGCCCCCACTCAGTATATGGAACATCACACTCATCGTGCTGTTTGCCCAGCATAAAGCAAAAAAGATTACTTCTCTCTACAGACTTCGCAACAAGGAGTCCCCGAGTCCTAGCTGGTAACATGTCATAGCTCGACACATGAGCCCACTTTGTTATTAGCTCATTCGACTTTTGCAGAGTGTTTGGATGGGAGACGTGTCTTCTGTTTTTACCTCTGATTATGTTTATGTCTTTCCAGGCTTTGCTGAGGGATGTGTGTTGGTTCAGGCTGTTGATATATGTCTCCCATGCATTTTGTCTGAGTTCGTTTACACGTTCCCTGACAGCAGCAATGGAAGCTTGATACAATTGTAACATTTGAGGTGTTCTAATTTGTCTGCAACCCTTACCCACCCTCCTGACCCTAGCCCTGAGTTTTTTCAGCTCAGGGTCATTATAGCACTGCTGTTGCCTGTTCCCATTATGCTGACCACGTTTTCTCCTTTTATTGGTGGAGGTATTGTTGGTGAAGTATGCATAAGTCCTATCTATCAGATCGACATGGAAACTTTGGCAGTTGTCAGGCTTGTAGTCCTTGTACCAGTCATGGATGAAGTCTATGAACTGGCTTTCATGTTCTTGCTTGACTGTGATTCTACGTCTGTTGAGTTTACCACCAGTGGGGGTGTCATTGGCTACATGTATACTAGCTTGGATTGGGCTGTGGTCAGACATAAGATCAGTGACAACATCAGAGCTATAAGTTGTGTATGATAGATTAAAGCCAATACATTTGTCTAGACCCCCGCCATAGATGTGTGTTGGTTCATTATTACCTATAATTTGAACATCTTCATATGCGCTGAGAAGTGAGATAAGTCTCCTACCATTGGTGTTAGTGGTGGAGTCACCTAATTTCTTGTGTCTAGTATTCAGGTCACCCATCAGGACAGTGGGCTCAGTGTGTAAAAAGTCTGGGAGATCTGTGTACTGAAGCTGATCTGAGGGAGCATAGGCGTTTAGCACGTTGAGTGTGGAGTTGCCCAGGTGGCTAGTGATCCCATGGTACTGAAGGTTGGTAGTCTTTTGGATACAAGAGGTACATGCGGGAGTGACTTCTTAACATACATCAAACATGTGTGAGTAGAACTAGGATCATAATACACATAATTGGGCAGACTGGGTGGGGGCTTACCATTAGGTGTGAGACACTCCTGCAGACACACAATTTCGATGTCCTCAGTGGTGGTGGAGGTGGTAGGTTAGTGAAGTCCTTGGTGGCGGTGGTTTGTTGAAGAGGGTCTGTTTTTTTTATTTTTTACTTTTTAGGTTTGTTTGACTGTTTGTATATATGTTTGTTTGATTTATTGCTTGTTTGTTTGTTTTATTGTTTGTCGGTTTGAATTATTGTTTGGTTGTTTATTTCATTGTATGTTTGTTATATTGTTCGTTTGTTTGTTTTATTGTTTGATTGTTTGTATTGTTTGTTTGATTGTTTGTTTGATTGTTTGATTGTTTGTTTGATTGTTTGTATGTATGTTTGTGTGTTTGTTTTATTCTTTGTCTGTTTGTTTTTTGTTTGTGTTTGTTTTTGGAATGATGTTTTTTGGTGTAATTTTTGTTTGTGTTGTGTTGTGTTGTTGCTTGTTTGTTTGTGATGTGTTGTTTGTTAGTGGTTTGTGTGTGTGTGTGTGTGATAGAGAGAGAGAGAGAGAGAGAGAGAGAGAGAGAGAGAGAGAGAGAGAGAGAGAGAGTATCAACACAATTTCCATACCATTATTTACCAACAACTTTATGTCATAACTTAACAGTGAGTCAGGGACTCACTCTCTCTCTCTCTCTCTCTCTCTCTCTCTCTCTCTCTCATGATAAAAAAACTGATCGACTTGTACCTGTGGTTGTTGTTTGTGTTTTAATTGTTAATTTAATACAACTTTTTTATCTTATTTCTAATTTCTACTGTTGTTCCAGCCACATGTTGTATTGTTAATAATAATGATAATAATAATAACATTAATAATAATAATACTAATAATAATAGAGACGATAATTATTACAATATGGAGGCAGGAGGAGGAAGAGGGAAGGAATGATGATAGTTGAGAAGGTGACAATAGTTGTGATAATGCTGGTTGTGGTAGTGATGGTAATATTATACACGTAACAATAATGGTTGCCCTTCGTGTCCGAGGATGGCCGGCCCTAGGGCCACCTAGGCGTGAATTTGTTTAAGGTGTTAGAATCTGTCGCCAACACCACAACCACACCATAAGCTAACGAGTTGTATGACCCAGTTTCAAGGAATAGTCCGAGAAGAACGGACAAGTCGCCAACTGCACTGGCTAACCATTATTCCAGAATAAGATCCGCAAATCGATTAACATCCAGGTTCCCATTTACTGGTAAATCGAAAGCCAAATGGCGTAAAAAAAAAACAACCTGCTTATAGTTTCACTCTGTCCGGGAAATGAGCACAGTTGCACTCGCTTGCAAGGCGAGCATGTTGACTATTACACCACAGGTTGCCAAAATCACGTTTAGTAAACAAATTTTTTTTTTTCGTGCCGGTCAAGCCCCGACCAGAGGTTAGCTAGACCCCCGGACAACTCTTTCGGAGCTTGGCCAGCACGTCGTATTGGTATTATCATCTCGACTTAGTTATATGTTACAAAGTCACTTGTGAGTTTTCAATTTTTTTATTTAATATTTACTTATGTTAAGCTAAATGTTAACAAATAAATGACTTAAATAATACTGAAACAAGCAAATAAAAGCGGAACTCCACCTAATATATACTGTATGTTACACTCAATAGGGATAATTGGCCATCAGTGATAACTTCTATATATTTATCTTTTCTGGAAAGTTTTGACTGGCCATAAACGATCCTGTAGATCATAAATATACATATAAATGAATACCTTCATAGAAAATGTAACCTAACCTATCCTACTTACAGTATAATTTAACCACCATATGACAGTAAACGACGTTTTAACTGGAACACTAAATTTTACCATATATGAATTAATCTTAATTAAGTTGTAATAATAAACCAAAAAGTTATCTCTATTTGACTAAAACGACTGATGATTTGTAAAAGCTTAATCGTATACTATATAATCCTGGCCATTAAACTAATAGGGATAATTGCCTAATATAGATAACTTCAATGTATTATTTTAAGCTTCTAACTGGTCATCGGCGATCATGTACTTCATCATATTATGTATTAATAAATTGTTTAATAGAAAACTTAAACTAACTTAACTTAACCTTAACAAATATTATCTAAGTGATATTAATATTATTTTCGTTTTAAATACAGGATAATCATCATGGGTGATATGATATGATATATTCTAAACAATAGTAAAGACTTAAACTATACAGATGAGAGGAAAACAAATCCCAGTAATAAGCACAAGTAATAAATAACTTAATAAACCCTGAAACTAAATATATATATTACAATGTTCTTTGTCTTTTATATTATATACTTACTGTAGTATATACTTATCACATACTTAAAGACGTAACAATAATGGATGCCCCTCGTGTACGAGGATGGCTGGCACTAGGGCCACCCAAGGTCTGTAGAAGAGAGATTTATTTGCTTTTCACGTTATTTACCTAATCTCTAACGTTAAATATATGGTAAATGTTATGAGAAATAGATAAAATTCTTATTCAATATTTATCAAACTACTTTTACAATGGACTGTAGTTTCTGTCAGCCTCTGGCAGCTGTTCAATGCCCACCGAGCATATCTGAGCATCAGCAGTATTAATGTTGTCTTTTCTCTTGAAGGCGTAGCTGCAATTTAGAATTTGACGTCATATCCAAGGTATCGGTGAAAACTGGTAGAGAATAAGGAGCAATGGTGGGGATGGTGATTAAAGTGTCGGAGAGGAGGAGGAGGAAAATGGTGAGGACAGCATCAGTTGAGTGTTGGGAGGGAGCGCGTGAGGAGGAGGATGGAAAAAGTATTAGCGAGGAAAGTAGTAAAGATCCTGATGAAGGTAAAATGTTGACGACGAAAAACGTAGGAAGTTTTAACAGGAGTGTGGAGAAGAGTTGTACCTTTAAAGCTTATACCTAAAGAGCGCTTGACGAAGAATTTTTTGTCTCGAATCAAATTGAAGCTGTTTGTTCGTTTGTTCGCTTATGTACTTATTGTTACTTTGTTTTGCAATTTATCTTTATATTCTTAAACACTTTGAATAGTTTTAAAAATGTACAGATAAATTAAACGAATAAACAGTTGTGCAGTGCTGGCTGATGTGTGTGAAGTATTCCCTCTCCCCACAGCTACAGCCTCGTATCTCATTATGTTCGCCCTGTTTTGACCATTCTCAGTAGTTGGGGCCACTTTACCAACTTCCTCTTCCCTAGGTCTGTATGTTAACATTTCTTTTTATCCAGTGATCATAAGACTCGTATGTTTACTACCAGGACATTTAGTGGCCCTCCCTCCCTCACGTTGACTGTGCCTCTACCTTGGAGGAGACAGCTGCCAGACCCACATGTACTGCCTGAGAATTTACATCTTAAGTTTCTCCCTGTAGGACATAAATCTTTTGCGGACAAAATTCCTAGGACACTTGGAAGTGTCTGGCATATAAGTACTTGAGGATCATTCGGTGAGGGCGATGGGCATTTTAAATGTAACTTCTCATTTTTGTCTCTGTATTAAGAAGTGTTTTTTCATGACATAATATGTGATGAAAAACAGCGTTATTAGATATAAACGAATCACATATACGACCCAGAAGTAGATGCCAGATATTGCCAAGTGTTCAGAGATTTTGTCTTCAACTGTACATCCATCGTTGGCTCAGAAGATGACAACAGTTCACATACAATATACAGCCACCATCAGCAGCTGATAACAGTTAATATAAATCAAACTACCATTACCAGTACCTCGCAATTATATACTTACAATGGAGAACCACTAACAATAGCTGGCAACAGTTAACTTATATTATACACCGACCATCATCAGCTGGCAACAGTTGGCTTATACACCCACCATCAGCTGGCAATAGTTATCATATACACCGACCATCAACAGCTGGCAACAGTTAACATGCAGTATGTAACAACGACTGGTAACTGACAACATACAACCACCACTAAAAACTGGCAACAGTCAACGAGCCACAATAATATTAACACGACTAAATTATTTCCTTTTTGTTTCTTAACAACAGTCGGTACACCACAGTCACTTACATGATGTAAGAAAGTTATGTTGGTAATAGTTGACAAATTGTCAACATATAAAAGTTATTAAGAATGATCCACCATCACTGTTATTTGAGATCTTATATATCTGGCGGCGTCAGAACCCACCGAGAATTAGGGCGTTGAAACCTGTATTTCTCCGAGCAAAAAATATGACCAAGGCCTCTGTGTTATTATGGGCAGACTTCCGGCCACCACCATCATGAATAACTAACTAGAGATTATCCCCGTCCATTTACCTCAGTTATGTGGGCTACACACACCGTCGTGGCCTGAGGGTCCACAGGTAATAACTGGACACATGACAGGTTATTTCTGTAGCCTGGAGACCCACCACTGACTTGCACCTACAGTAACCCACCACTGACCTACACCTACAGTAACCCACCACTGACCTGCACCTACAGTAACCCACCACTGACCTACACCTACAGTAACCCACCACTGACCTGCACCTACAGTAACCCACCACTGACCTGCACCTACAGTAACCCACCACTGACCTGCACCTACAGTAACCCACCACTGACCTACACCTACAGTAACCCACCACTGACCTACACCTACAGTAACCCACCACTGACCTGCACCTACAGTAACCCACCACTGACCTGCACCTACAGTAACCCACCACTGACCTGCACGTACAGAAACCCACCACTGACCTACACCTACAGTAACCCACCACTGACCTGCACCTACAGTAACCCACCACTGACCTGCACCTACAGTAACCCACCACTGACCTGCACGTACAGAAACCCACCACGGACCTACACCTACAGTAACCCACCACTGACCTGCACCTACAGTAGCCTCAAGACCCACCACTGACCTGCACCTACAGTAGCCTCGGGACCCACCACTGACCTGCACCTACAGTAGCCTCGAGACCCACCACTAACCTGCACCTACAGTAGCCTCGTGACCCACCACTGACCTGCACCTACAGTAGCCTCGAGACCCAACACTGACCAGCACCTACAGTAGCCTCGAGAGCCATCACTGACATGCACCTAGAGTAGCCTCGAGACCCACCACTGACCTGCACCTACAGTAATCTCGAGACCCACCACTGACCTGCATCTACAGTAGTCTCGAGACCCACCACTGTCCTGCACCTACAGTGTACAATCTTGTTCTGAAACTTAAAGATTTACACAAATCAAACTCTACTTACAGCCCAATTAGTGATACACTTTTGGCGGGTAATGATGGTCAGTAATATAATTCGTTGTGTTAAGAACAAGAGTGTTGAGTGTGTGGGTGCGTGTTCACATAATCAGAAGGAAGTAGTTGGCTTTGCTCGACTCACTGTTAGCCCCTGGCATGACTTATCACCTGAACTCTGGCGGGAGGATACAGCCAAGTGTTGTGAGTCAGATCCGTGAATTAGAGAGAGGCGGGGACTTAGTGGCGGCCTCGGGAGACACTAGTGACCGCCTCACTCTAGTTGGCCTCAGTGACTCGCTGGCTCATATCTCTTACCTAAATCCTCTTTTCTTCTTCCTCATACTTCTAAATTTATTATTATCTTCAGGTAACTTACGGGTAAGAATTAAAATGAATAGTAAGTAAGAGCTGTGTGTTACTCTGAGACATTTTGCGGTCGTCTTTAAGGGCAGGTCCTCGGTGGCTGTCACATTAGGGTGTGTCATAGGAGGGAAGATCAGCTAAAACTAATGACCCATCACTTTTTTGGTAGATTTTAGTGTATATAAACAGAAAAAATTTCAGTTTCAATATTTTGCAACCTTTTGCTAGGTAAATTTTAGCGTGAAATTTATCGAAAATCTAACGTACAGCTGCATTAGTGCATTACAATTAAATAGTGAACATTGCTTTCTGACTTCATTCTTTAACAACCCAACTAACAATATTTTTTTCTGTTTCAGATTCTGATGCATTTATAAGTTGATAATATTTGTGATGGCTGCTTGTGTCAGGAGGGGAACCAAAAATCCAGCCATCTCAGTCACTATCTTGGGTCTGGGAGAGAGCTCCTGAAGTCGGAGTTGCCTACATTGAGAGATGCTTTGAGATACGGTGTTTTAATCAGGCAAATCAGTGAAAAGAACCAAAGAACTTACACAAACAAAGACATTGCCAGTGATATGACCAAAGCTGTCTTGGCACAGTACACTCTGGCTAACGCTCAGTTCAAGCCTCCAGTCATAACAAGTCAGAAGAAGATTAGTGAGAGACTGCTAGCCAGTTGGGAAAAAGGCAAGAGATATCTCTGGGAGAGGAAAACTTGCAGTTAAGGACAGCTTTGCCAAGCAACTGGACCAGTTATTTGACATAATTACTTGCAAGTGCCCAATTGTTCTCTGTCCTGAGTTTGGATGCAATCGTGACTGTAAATCCGAGGCCCACATCTTCTGTATTTGCAAGCGTGAACTGAAGATTCCTGTGATCGAACTGGCATTTGTCAAAGCACAGAGAGAGAAGACTGGCAGTATAGGGGCTCTCATGATTTCTAGCCAAGATGTTCCGGAGTCCAAGAGACAGGAGGCTGCCACAGAGAGACAGAAGAGGAGAAGAGTTGCCGAGGAAAAGAGACTTGAGAAGGCCCAGGGTAAGGTAAAAAGGCCGATGATTGGAGTCAAGCTGATTCAGAGTTTAATGACTTCCCCATGGCTGATCCGAGTTCTGACCAGGAGAATGGTGACTTTGTCCCTAACCCAGAAAATAATGATCCCAAACCTTCCAGGCATAAGATTCGAAATAGGAAAGATATCCCGAGCATAGATCTGGCCAGCATGCGACACCACACTGGTCTCAGAGAAACTGCAGAGATAGCAACAGCTGCCTGGACTGACGGTGGTTTGATAACACCTGATGATGTTCACCTGGTGATAGATCATAACAAAGCAAGGAGAGCTCAGGAGAAACTTGTTAGTAACCTAGAAGAGGAGTTTGATAAGTGGATAAGAGAAAATGGAATCAATTGTTTGTTCTTTGATGGGAGAAGGGATGACACTAAAGTGTTCATGAAAGTTGGAGATTCTGACAAGTTGTTCCCTGCCATGGTGAAGGAGGAACACTACTCCTGCTGCAGTGAACCAGGAGGGAAGTATTTGTGGCATTTCACTCCAGAGAAAGATGACATCAGGAAACCA
>NW_024726432.1:0-11420 GCF_018991925.1 Homarus americanus
TATTCCTGTACCTGTATTTTCTTTCAGTTACAAAATACACAGGATTATAAATATGAGTATGCACATTGCACATCAGGTGTTACAGTCAGTGGTAATATTTTGTAATACTCTTAAGTGATGAGGTAACAGAGGAAATAGACGGATACTAACGGAGAGTTTTTGCAGAATTAGACAGACATTCAGACAAGAAAACTTCTTCCGACAATACAAATTTTGACGGTGGAATTTATACACGAGAGTGTATGGATAATTATGATGAGCTGAATTATGACATCTACGTCTGATAATCAGTTGTTTAGAATGGATTATTATTATTTTTGTTGAGTTATTTAACAGTTCGAGAAAAGGTTTATTATGGTACTATGTCCTATTACCACACAAAGTCATAATTGAAGTAAAATAACCAATTATACTGTATTATTTTAGACAATACATAAGAACATAAGAACATAAGAATGGAGGAAACTGCAGCGGGCCTATTGGCCCATACTGGGCAGTCCCGTTTACACCCAACCCCTATTGCTCATATGAGCATCCAACCTATGTTTGAAGCAATTCAGCGTATTCGAGTTAATGATGATATTTGGTAACTTGTTTCATTCATCCACTACTCTGCTTCCAAACCAGTGTTTACCTATTTCACGCCTAAATCTAAATTTGTCTAATTTAAAACCATTGTTACGAGTTCGCTCCTGGTTGGATAGTTTGAGTACCTTTGTAATGTCACCTTTGTTTAGCCCTGCCTTTCACTTATACACCTCTATCAGGTCGCCCCTCGCTCTACCTCTCTCAAGGGAGTGCAAATTAAGAAGCTTTAACCTGTCTCTATACTCAAGGTTCCTAATGCCCGGGATTAGTCTTGTCATTCTCCTCTGAATTCTTTCCAAGGATTCTATATCCATTCTGTAATACGGTGACCAGAACTGAACTGCGTAATCCAGGTGTGGTCTCACAAGAACAAGATACAGTTTTAGGATGGCCTCGCTAGTCTTGTAACTAACACTCCTTTGTATGAACCCAAGTACTTTATTAGCCTTGTTATGAGCAAAAACACATTGTTTACTTGGCTTAAGGTTCCTACTTATCATTACTCCTAAATCTCTCTCGCAGTCAGATTTCTCTATGGCATCGTTGTTCATCTGGTATCTGGTTTCCCTGTTTACATCTCCTATACTGAGTACTTTACATTTGTAGACGTTGAATTTCATCTGACATTTTTCAGACCATTCGAAAAATTTGTTTAGATCTTCCTGTAGTTTTGCCGAGTCCTCGTCAGATTTGATAACACGTCCTATTTTAGTGTCATCAGCAAATTTACTTATGTTGCTGTCAATGCCGATATCTATGTCGTTTATGTATATAATAAATAATAGTGGTCCAAGTACTGAGCCTTGGGGAACTCCACTTGTGACGTTGCTCCAATGGGACTTAGTGCCGTTAATGCTCACTCGCTGTTTCCTGTCCTGTAACCACGCCCTAATCCATTTAAGGATGTCACCTTTGATGCCATGAGCTTCTACCTTTCTAATTAGTCTTTCGTGGGGGACTCTGTCGAAGGCATTGCTAAAGTCGAGATAAACCACATCATAATTGTGTCCCTCGTCCACCGATTCGAAAAAAACCATGAAAAGAATGTTAATAGATTAGCGTGAAACGTCCGCTTGTGAAGCCATGCTGGGAATCATTGATCAATCGGTGCTTCTCCAGTTGATTTCGAATAGAGTTTGAAATGATTGCTTCCAGTAATTTGCCTACTATTGATGTTAGACTGATTGGGCGGTAGTTAGAGGATAGTGATCTATCCCCCTTCTTGAAAATCGGTATTACATTCCCTATCCTCCAGGATTCTGGTACTACACCTGTTTTTAAGACATGTTAAACAACTTTGCTAAGGGCATACTAAGCTCTTCCTTACATTCCTTTAATACTCTTGCAAATATCTCATCGGGACCAGGTGACTTATTAGGCTTTAGTTTGTCTATTTGCTTACTAACATCGTTACTAGTCACTACTATCTCACTTAATGTGTTTTCTTCACTATCTCTGAATAGAGTCGGTGCCTCGGGTATTCCCTGGACATGCTGGATAATATACCATCTATTTAAGGAGGTGATGTAGGTAAGGTAGATTGATATTTTAACATTAATTTACTCAGTTTTTTCTTAGTATCGGATTTTTTTTTTTAGTTTTTTATTCTGACAATTTATAATGCAAGCAGCGTTCACATGTTGTCAACCGCCCCTAAGTGTACAAGAAGTTTGGACTGTAACTGTACCGTCAATAAGTGGCTGTAACTGCACCGTCAATAAGTGGCTGTAACTGTACCGTCAATAAATGGCTGTAACTGTACCGTCAATAAGTGGCTCTGTATTCTGAACACGGGGATCTCTACAGTATAACCTACGAGTATAACTGTGGTGAAAGAACTGCTTCCCCGCATTATGTTGAGGAAGATTCGTATACAAACTTTTTGCCCTGACTTCGTAGTAAAAAAAATCTTAGGCAAAATATATTGAATTTATTTTTAATGTTTATTTATTTATTGTTGTCGTTGGTGTTTTTTTTTTTACCGGGATGTGTGTTATATTCACGAAAATGGAGTCAAGACAAATGTTGGACACGTTGATGTGAAGTAACACAGTAAATGATGTTGTTTGTGTTGCTGTGTTATTTATTTATTGTGTTTCTTATTCTTTTCTGTTTATTTTGTTTTATTTAGTTTTATTGTAGTAATTGTTATTCTTTTTTATATTCTCACTTATTTTCATTTTACTGTTTATTCGTTTTCTTATTTTCATTTTATTGTTCAATAATTTTCCATTCATTCTTATTTATTTATCGCGTTGGTGTATTTCATTTATTTGCTATTCTCTTAGGTATTTCACATTTGCATTAATTAATCTTCAAATCATTGGTTGCTATTTTTATCATACTAGTTTAATGTTCACCTCAGCAGTCAACTGGCTTATGTCTAAACAATGTCTACCACTGTTTTAGCCTGACTTAGTTATGAGACTTGTAATTCAGTATCCATTACGTACCGTTTATCAGTGTAATTTGTGGTAATGGACTGCCCAATGTAATTATACATATTGTCTTACTGAAAAAAATGCGGTGTAACCAAGATTAAGTTTTATAGAGTTTGTATTTAAGGATTATTCTCCTATATTTCTCTTAGATTCTGAATATATTTTTGTTTTATTATTTCAGTGTATTGTAATGTGTAGTTAGTTACACTATAGATATATAATAATTGCTTTAAGTTTGGTTGGGAGTGTGGAAGGTGTTGTGGTGTGTGATGTACAGGTGTGTACAGGTGGTAGTTACACCTGACTTCGAGGCAGGTGTGTATAGGTGCCAGATACACCTATGGTTACAACACAGGTGTATCCGGCAGCAGTAGTAACAAAGGGGCTATATGGGCTCCGGCGGCCATGTCGTGACACCGGCCGGCAGAATCCCCCGGTGAAAAAGGGAAACAAGATGGCCATCCCCCATTCAATATGTAAACAACTCGACCTGAAATGTTGTTTATTGGACATTTTTCTCATTAGGGAGTCGAACCCTTGTTTTGAGTTGGTGTTCAACTACCGTGGCTGACGGCCATCACCTGTGATTCAACTGGTAGAATTAAGTGTAATAATAATAATAATAATAATAATAATAATTAACGGTTTATTGAAGGAGCTTGGCAGCCAGAAGGCTGAAAATATACAGTTACATATTTGGGGAATGGGTTTCGAATTACAAATAATATACAAGTAACATAAGTGATACAAATAAGATATATAATAACTAGATGGGGAAAAGCTCAAACTACAGTGCATTTCAACATAGTGACAGTGCAAGAAGTAGTATTTTCTGGGAGTGAATACACTGGTTTATTACAAGTTATTGATAATTTTTACAATGGTTGGGACTGGGCTGTTCTTTTAGCAATCAGTTCGTGCACTTATGGGCTGGATGCGGTTGTGGTGTCAAACAGCAATTCTCGGGCTAGGGATCTCAGGTGGTAGTAGGAGCCGGTGTCGAGGATGGTGTAGAAGCTTCTTAGCAAATTTGCAGATGTGGTCGTGGTGATGGTCAGTGAGAGTCGAAAGGGTCAGTGTGTTGAGCGCTTCTTGATATGTGGAGTAGGAAGGGGAGAGAATAATCTTGCATGCCCTCTTTTGCACTTTTAGTAGGTGGGCATCTTATCAAATGAACCCCTGTCCTAATGGGCCCTAGTCCTAATGGGCCCTAGTCCTAATGGGCCCTAGTCCTAATGGGCCCCAGTCCTATTGGGTCCCAGTTTTAATGGGCCCCAATTCTAATTGGTCACATTTCCAATGGTTCTCAGTCCTAATGAGCCTCAGTCCAAAGATACCACAGGCCTAATGGTTCCAGTCTTAATAGACCTCAGTCTTAATGAGTCCCAATCCTGACGGCTCTCAATACTAATGGGCCTCAGTCCTAATAGTTTAAGGTTGGGACCCATTAAGACTGGCTTCTATTTACCTTACAAGCACTGTGTTCTACCGTGTCATCCTGTGTGTGTGTGATTTCCCGTGTCAGGTGGTATAATACGCAGGTGAGTGGCTGCCAGGTAGGGTGGGTGAGGGTGGGCACCTTGATGCAGGGGAAGGTGAGTTCCTGATGCTGATTCACACCAGTGTCATGATGAGGTAATCTTATCACCTTATTAGTGTACGATGAGTGGGTGGGCGTGGTGTGGAGGGGTGGGGGCGCGTAAGGGGTAGGCAGCAAGGGGCGTGGTGTATGGTGGGGGGAGGGTAAGGGGCGTGTAGGGGTAGCTAAGTGGGCGTGGTGAGTTGGGCAAGAGGGAGGCGTGGTGGGTGTAGGGGCGTGTATAGGAGGCGGGAAGTGGTGATGGCGCGCGCCACTAATCACTCTGACCTTACTGAACACAACCCATTATACAGCATAATTAGTGTTGCTTCCATCAGCCTCACACAGTCAAACACACTATTTACATTTTCTCTTCACATATATTTTATTTTATTCGTTTCAAGTGGGACTCGAATTTCAGCCTTGGAGTCGAAGAGAAATTTTTTTAGGAGAAGTTGAAAAGAAATCGTGTTTAGTTGAAGACGAATGTGTTCTTATATAAAAGTGAAGGAATTAACCAGACGTGTTTGATTGTTTGGGAGTCTCTATCTCTCACACTCGAGTCCAAGATGTCCCCCTTGAGGACGGTGTTCGTGTAGCGTCGTCAAACTCGCTCTTGGTTTTTATTCAGCAGGAAGAGCTACACCCGCCACCTGGTGTTGGCCGTGTCTGGTGACCATCATATTAACAAGGCTGCTCTCTCGTGCCTTGTCCACACGCCACCCCCCACCTCCATATTGTACCGTTTTGTCCTTTATTAACGGTGGTGTTACTACAGGCAGCGTGGTGTGGGGGGAGGGCCGCTGCTTCACATTGTTCAGTCTTTGACGTGTAACACAAAACGTGAGATGTTGTGGTCCTTTACTACCTCACAACACACACACATCTCCTAGTTACCACATGCTGTTGTTATTAAAGCTCCACCAATGAGTACGCGTCGCTGTCTCGTCCTTTGCTCCGCCGACCATTACAGTGTGTAGCTGTAGGACTCGCCGCCGTGTTTGTTTCATGTAGCGACACTAAACTCCCGGAAATTTGTAGGTGTTAAGCTGGAGCGTTTGAGCTGTTGTTGTCGTCACCTTGTTGATGTTTTGCAGGTCCGTGTTGGCTGAGGATTGTTGTTAGTGTTTCTTAAGGCATTAATAAACTAGTCATGAGGTTCTATAGGAATTATATCCTGCTGTTCTTTTTGTTCTTGTTCTTTTTATTGTTGTTGTTGTTCTTCAGTTGCATAATTCGAGTTGTGATTATCAGTAGAAGTTTGACGGGCTGGATTCTCTTATCGTTTCTTTAATTCATAAACAAGAACCGTAAACACAAGAGCAAAACAAAGACATAACCAATGAACTAAAAACAAATATATTGAAGGTTTAAATTTCTGGGATAGATTTAAATAGATCTTGGGTATATTTTATCGTTCTTGGAGGTCAGGCCAGGCCAGGTCAGGTCATGTCATGTTAGGTGTACCGAATACGCTAGCAGAGGTGGTCAGATGCCTTGGGAATACTGCAGAGTAATTGAGGTCAGGTCAGGTGGCCTCAATACCTGCTTCAAGGTGTAATAGAGGTGAAAAATAATGGGTTTCTTGATTGGATCTGGTTAAGCCAGGTTAGGTAAAGTCAGATACAGAGGCTGGGTGTATGACTGTGGGTTGGTGGGTGTATGACTGTGGGTTGGTGGGTGTATGACTGTGGGTTGATGGGTGTATGACTGTGGGTTGGTGGGTGTATGACCGTGGGTTGATGGGTGTATGACTGTGGGTTGGTGGGAGTATGATCATGGACGATGGGGTATGGACTGGTGGGTTGGTAGGGAAGACTGTGGCTAGGGTGTACACTGGGGTTGATGGTGGCGACTGCGGGGTTGATGGGTGTATGACTGCGGGTTGGTGGGTGTATGACTGCGGGTTGGTGGGTGCATGACTGTGGGTTGGTGGGTGTATGACTGTGGGTTGGTGGGTGGCGATCACAGGGTGAAGGACTGTGGGTACAGATAGGGTGTTTGACTGGTACAGGGTGTAAGGACTGTGGTTGGTGGCTGTTTGGATCTGGGGGGTTGTGGGTGGCGACTGTGGGGTTGAGTGGTGTATGACTGTGTTGATGGGCAAGGACTTGTGGGTTGCGCTGCATGACTGTGGGTTGGTGGGTGTATGACTGTGGGTTGGTTTGTGTATGACTGTAGGTTGATGGGTGTATATCTGGGTTGGTGGGTGTATGACTCTGGGTTGGTGGGTGTATGACTGTGGGTTGATGGGTGTATGACTGTAGGTTGATGGGTGTATGACTGTGGGTTAGTGGGTGTATGACAGTGGTGACAAGGATTATTTGAGCTTGACAAACTTTAGATAGATAGCAGCATGGTTTAGTCGTGTTCAGTTTAGTTTAAATTGTGTTTAGGTTAGGTTGGGTCATGTCAGGTACAGAGTTTGGCCAGGGTCCTTTATTCAAGCTGTCAGGGTTAAACTTCCTTCCTAGAAAGATGAACACACGAACCTACGGACGACACACGAACACAATAACACATGATCATACACGGAAACGAACACACGAATGGACATACTCAGGATATCGGGGAATAAATATAAAATTATAAAAATGCATAAAAGTCTTTGACGGATAAACAACTTTGTAATGTTAGAATCGATATTACTGATATTATAGAAAATCAAACTAACTTCCTTTAAACACTCTTGGCTCTTCCTGTGTATAAGAAGAGTTTAATCTGGTATATATTTTTTTTCTAGTAATTGGTGTTATCAGGGGAAGAGATTGTGTCGTTTGTGGTCTGTCATTCAAGGTTGTTTAGTGTTTGAAGCTCGTTAATTCATTATGCTTGTAGCCCCCATCTCTGCATACAACCCTGGTGCTTCTTGCTGTTGATACTCCCACGAAAATAAATTGTCAGATTAACGAAACGAAGATTAAAAATTTTTGTTTTAATTCACGGATTAACCATACTTCACCCAATCTAACTTAACCTATCCTAACCTAACCTAACCTAATCTAATCATAATTGTGTTTTAAAAAAAGGTTTACAGGCATAGGTAACAAGCTGGTCCTTTAACGGGAGAACACAAGGCTTCCCAACCCTCACCTGATGAAATAGAATCAATATACCCAACCTGATCTAATTAAGGACACGTTAGGCTTTGTAAGATAGTTTAGTTTGAAGTGTTGTGAATCTCCGTGGGTGTTATAGATTCACTTGGTATACTACATGTGTAAAGTCAGGATATATACAATGTGTGTTGATTTTTCTACCCGTGTGTTAAATATTTTTGTGGGGAGGGGAGGTATTTTCCTGTCGGTTTCCACTCTAGCTTTCCACCAATGTTATTTCACCCTTCTAGATTTCTATACCCTTTGATCCACCTTACCTAAGAGTGGAATGAGATAAATAGAATTGGTGGAGTGGAATGTCTGTATAATTGATGTCAGGATCCAACTCTGCCCTGGACGACACAGGATTGATCGTCACTGGTGTTGTAAGACTACAGAAAACCGCCTCTTGTGTTGTTCCCACGTATTAAAGAGCGATGAAGGTAAACTGAACAAGCACGCTGGGCAATGCTCGTTGTTGTAGTGGAATACACACGAAAACCAGTCAGTTGAGGGTGTAAATCTTCGCCTGCCTCTGGAATGCACTACACACGCTATGCCAAAACTGAGATATACTCGGCATGTCAACACTGAGACACACATGCTATGCTAACAAACATATACTCACATAAACTATGCCAATATTAAGACACATACACTATGCGAAACACCGGCTGTGCCTAAACTAATGATTCCCCGCTCTATATGAACGCTGAGATAACAAGTTGACTTTTTTTATCGAGGAGGAGCCAAAGTCTTTCACGATAGTCACCGTCTTAGCTAAACTTGTTAACATGGTTAGCAACTTCTGGAAACATCGCGCTTAACCGAGTTATCAAGTTGTGAATAAGCTGACTCACAAAGGAGAGGTATTCCTCCACGAATTAATCTTACCAGCTTACAAGCTCTTTATTAATTAATGACAAGCGTTACACCTGTCCGCCATTCTAGGCCACGCCTCTCACCCCCCCCTCCCCTTAAGTCAATAGCCTTCAAAAGCAGTGAAAGACGAAATTGGTTCTTATAATCATGACTGCTTTCTCGGGACATTGTGTATACAACACACTCTAAACTAAGCCTAGGTACCTTCTTAACCCCTCATAATCCGCCGATGGAAAGTCTGGGACTCTGACCATATTTTCATTATTTTTCCTTTCCAAATTTAGGGTAAACCTGATTTCTCTGTGATCACTGTTCCCAAGTTCTTCCCCTATTGTGATATCTCTGATAATATTTTCTTTATTTGTTCATACTAGGTCTAATATATTGTCGCCTCTAGTAGGTTCTGTAATTAGTTGATTCAAAAAATTGTCCTGTACTGCGTCTAGGAAGTCTTCAGATTCATAGTCACCTACAATGTTGTCCCAGTCAATATTTCTGAAGTTGAAATCCTCCATAATGCATAGGTTGTTGTATATTGCTGCCCTACTCATTTCCTGCCATATGGGCTGAGTTGCTTCTTTCCCAAGACTTGGGGGCCGGTAAATCACTCCCATAATTAGTTTTCGCTTCTTTCTGCCATTTCTACCCATACAGACTCAGTTCCTATTTCACCCTTTATTGTATTATTAATGCACCATTTTAATGTATCTCTGACGAAGAGTGCAACTCCTCCCCCCTTCCTACCTTCCCTGTCCTTGTGAAAAGGTTGTACCCTTCTTTGTGTTACTCAGATAAAAAGTTCTTGCTCGCCAGATTCATCCAGGTTTAGGTGGCTACTATGACGTCTACATTCTCAGTACATACAACCGCTCTCAGCAAGTCTATTTTATTTCTAATGCTCCTACCGTTTGTATAGTACACATTTAAACCTACCCTTCCCTGGTCCTGTTTTACCCCTTGTTCTGAGTAACCAATTATACTCCCCTCTATCTACTGGCGAAACTTCCCCTTCGGAGTGACAATTTCACGCTCCAGACAAGTGTACCCCGTCACGACTGTACAGGTAGTCGTTGCCGTAGAATCGCCGCCAGTTATCAATGAACGCCCAACCATTGCTTACACAATGTTTTTTTTATTCCAGTCGGCAATTTATAGCAATTGCCTTGGACAGCCTTTCACCGCCAACTCCTCTTCTAGACGAGACACCACATACTATTGGGTTCCCTACCCTATCACTAATCTTCCCTAATGCCTCCCTATACCTGCTGAAAAGTTCCTCACTCCTAACCTTTCCTATGTCGTTGCCTCCTACTCTAAGACACACTACCGGATTGGTACTTCCCCTGACAAGACTCTATCTATCCTCTCAGTGAGTAGTGGGAGGACCAAGCTGGTGGTCAAGAAGCACTCAAAGGATACGACAACAACGACAACAACAGCTAAATGTACCAACCCGTTCAGTCCCTTGATAGACGAATTGGACGTTAGTACAGTCAGGGGCAGGGATGACAAAGAAGGTATAAAAACTTTAATTGTTGGTGACTCACAGGTAAGGTACATGGACAGGGCCTTTTGTGGTAAAAACAAAAATAGGATGAGGGTGTGTTTGCCAGGAGCTGGGGTTGGGGATATAATTGACAGGATGGACAATATCTTGTCTGGTAATGGGAACAAACCCATTATCTGCCTCAGTGCAGGAGGCAATGATATTGGCCGGTGTAGGAGCGAGGAACTTCTTGATAAGTTCAAGGCAGCCATAGATCGTATTAGGACTAAGGGAGGGATCCCTATCATATGCGGTATCCTGCCTAGAAGGAGAGTTGGCAGTGAATGGTTGTCAAGGGCAGTTGGTGTTAACGACTGTCTTGACAGATATTGCAAGTCAATATCAGTCCCATTCATTGACAACTGGGACAAGTTCTATGGCAGAAGGGACCTTTATGCTAGGGATGGGGTGCACCTGTCTAGGGATGGAGTAGCAACCCTGGCTGGGGCTCTAGAGGGGCAGTTCAAAAGATATCGAAGTCTTTAAACTGCTAAGAGAACATAGGAGCACGGGGGTGGAGGAGACTGCAGTGGGAGCGGGTAAACAAGGCGAAAGATTACAGGGAAATAGTGTTAGGAAGGATGACAAAACTAAATTAGACAGGGAGTTTAAAACTAAACGCGGTAAGGGAAGGACTCAGAACACGACTAACTTAAATGTATACTACACGAACAGTAGAAGTATGAGAAACAAAATGGATGATATTAAGGCCTTGGTATGTACCGAAGAAATCGATATAATTGCATTCACTGAAACATGGATCAACCTAGACACACGTGAATTACCAGTCGAATACCAAATTGCGGGTTACAAACTGTTCCATACCGATAGGCAGACCAGGAAAGGAGGCGGAGTAGCAATCTATGTTAGGGATAATCTAAAGTGTGAAATAAATAAGGAAATAAAAACTGAGAGGAATACAGAAACAATTTGGATAGAATTAAGCGACGGTCGGGAAAAATTAATCACAGGGGTAATATATAGACCCCCCAATCTTGATAGCGTCAATGAGCGACTTATCTGGGATGAAATGCGCAGGGCTTCCATACACAACAAAGTCTGTATAGTAGGCGACATTATCCTTGGCCAAATAGATTGGACTGTCCTTACGGGTAACTCAGAATCAGAGGATTTTCTCGAGACGATCCAGGACTGTTTCCTAAGTCAACATATAACCGAACCCACACGGGGTAATAATATACTGGATTTAGTTCTGTCGAACAGAGAAAACCTCATTAGCAATGTTGAGGTAGGGAACGAACTTGCAAACAGCGATCACAAAGAAA
>NW_024726433.1:0-10128 GCF_018991925.1 Homarus americanus
ACTGGGGATCCTTTTTTCATTAGCCCAATAAAGCGCAGCGGACTTCTGCATATAATGAAGCCTCACCCACCAGGATCTGAACCCACGGTCATATAATTGTGACGGGGGGCAGTACCCTCCTGGGCCACCAGGACAATAAAGCAGTCCTTCATCTGCTATATTTCACACAAATCCTGTTCAAGCGACATGGCGTGAACCTCTAATAGGGACCACCGGTGCGCTTAGGTTATCAGACGCGTTTTGCAAGTCCGACGGCGAGGGGATCCTTTATATATTTCATTAAGCCCAATAAGCGCTTGGGACTTCCATATAATCAGCACCTCACCCCCTGTATAGTTCAAGCCACGATCTTATAATTGTGACGACGGGATATTCTACCTCACTGGTCTCGGACTAATAAAAGCAGTGCTAGACTCTACTATTTTTCACACAAAGCCTGTTCACGGCTAACCTTTAGGCGCCATGAACCTCTTATGGGAACTACGTGCCCTTAGGTGATCAGGGCAGTTTTTGCCATATCGGCTTGGAAACCGACATCCATATATATTTCATTGGCCCAATAAAGCCTTTCGGACTTCTACATTTAATCAACACCTCACCCACCAGGATTTGAGCCACGATCTTATAATTGTGTCCGGAATGCACCTCCTGGGCCCTAGGACAATAAAAGCGTCCTAGACTCTGCTATATTTCACACGAGCCTGTTCAACGTGCTTTTGGCCGTGAATCTCTAATATGGGACCACCGTGCGCTTAGGTTTGATTAGAAGCAATTTTTGCAAATGCGGGCTTCGAAACTAGCGGATCGCCTTATATTTCATTGGCCAATAAAACCTGGCGGACTTCTACATTTAATCAACACCTCACCCACCAGGATTTGAACCCACGATCTTATAATTGTGACCGGGGGACGCTACCTCTGGGCCCACCAGAGCCAATAAAAGCAGTCTAGACTCTGCTATTTTCCTAAGCCTGTTCAACGAGCTTATGGCAGGCGGGCTGACTCTAATAGGGGACCACCGGTGCAAGGGGTGATCGAGCAACGTTTACCGAATGCAGCTTGGTATACGGATCATATATATTTCATTGGCCCATTTGAACGCGCGGACTTCTTCATATAATCAACACCTCACCCACAGGATTTGAACCCACGATGTTATTTTGTGACGGGAGGACGCTACCTCTGAGCCTGGGACAATAAAGCAGTCCTAGACTCTGCTATATTTCTAAAAGCCTGTTCCGCGAGCTTATGGCGCAGTGAACCTCTAATAGGGATTCACCACGTGCGCTTAGGTGATCAGAGCAACGCTTAACTGTCGGCTTCGAAACAGAGAATCCATATATATTTCATTAGCCCAATAAAGCCGGTGACTACATATAACCACTTTCTCACAGGTTTGAACGCGATCTTATAATTGTGACGGGGAACGCTTTACCTCTGGGCCTGGGACAATAAAGCAGTTCCTAGACTCTGCTATATTTCACACAAAGCCTGTTCAACAGTTGGCGCTGTGAACACCATAGGGGACCACCGTGCCGCTTAGGTGATGCAGGGTAGCGTTTTTACCAAATCTTTGACCAAACCGAGGATTATATATTTCATTAACCAATAAAGCCGCGAATACTACCATTTAATCAACACCTCAACCTGGGATTTGAACCCACGATCTTATAATTGTGACCGAGCCTTCTTTGGGCCAGCAGGACAATAAAGTCCTAGACTCTGCTATATTTCACACAAAGCCTGTTCAGCGGCTTGTGGCGCGACTCTAATGGGGACCACCGGTGCGGTTAGGTGATCAGGTAACGGCAGCAACCGTCTGGCTGAAACATGAGATCCTTCTTTAACCCAATAAAGCGGACTTCTATAATCCACTTCTCAGCCCACCAGGATTTGAACCCGCGATCTTATAATTGTGACAGGGTACTACTCCTGGGCCACCAGGACATAAAGCAGTCCTAGACTCTGCTATATTTCACACAAAGCACTGTAGAGCTTTTTGTGCGTGAACCTCTAATGGGGACCACCCATGCGCAGATGATCGAGCAGCGTTTTACCCACGGCTTCGAAACCGCGGATCCATATATATTTCATTAGCCCAATAAAGCCTTGGCGGACTTCTACCATTTAATCAACCTCACCCCACCAGGATTTGAACCCCGATCTTATAATTGTGACGGGGGACGCTACCTCTGGGCGCCAGGACAATAAGCGATCCTAGACTCTGCTATATTTCACACAAAGCCTGTTCAGTGACTTGCTGGCGCGAACCTCCTAATGGGGACCACCACGTGCGGCTTAGGTGATCAGAGCAGCGTTTTACCAAATGCAGTCTTCTCAACCACGAGGGATCCATATATATTTCATTAGCCCAATAAGCATGGGACTTCTTCATATAATCAACACACTCCACCCCGCAGGATTCAGGCCCGATCTTCCTAATTGTGACCAGGGAACACTACCTTTGGGGCCAACAAGGACCAATAAAAGCAGTCCTAGACTCTGCTATATTTCCTAAAGAAAACCTGTTCAGAGGGCCTTAGGCGCGTGAACCTCTAATGAGGACCACCGTGCCGCTTAGGTGATCAGAGCAACGCTTAACATAATCTTGGCTTCGAAACTCTTATGAGATCCATATATATTTCATTAGCCCAATAAAGCCTTGTGACGCTTCTGCATTTAATCAACACCTCACCCACCAGGTTTGAACCCACGATCTTATAATTGTGACGGGAATGCTACCTCTGGGCCACCAGGACACTAAAGCAGTCCTAGACTCACTTTATATTTCACAGCACTGTTCACTTGAGCTTTTGGCGCCGTGAACCTCTAATGAGACACCATGCTGCTTAGATGATCAGAGCAACGTTTGCAAATGCAGCCGAACCGCAGCGGATCATATATATTTCGTGGCCCAATAAAGCGGACTTCTACGTTAATCAACACCTCCCCACCAGGATTTTAACACGATCTTATAATTGTGACGTGGACGCTACCTCTGGGCCCGAAACCCGAGGATCCATGTGTATATTTCATGAGCCCAATAAATGCATGCGGACTTCCATATAATCAACTTTCCTCACCCACCAGGATTTAGACCCACGATCTTATAATTGTGACTGGGAATGCTTCTACGATCAGGACAATAAAAGCAGTCTAGACTCTGTTATATTTCACACCTTCGGAGCTTGTGGCGGTGAACCTCTATGGGGACCGAGTGCCGCTTGGTGATAAGAGCTACGTTTTAAATGTTGGCTTGAAACGAAGGATCATATATATTTTATTGTCCAATAAAAGCACCTTGGACTTCTACATATAATCAAGCTACCTCACCCACCAGGATTTGAACCCACGATCTTATTGTGACGGGGGCCTTACCTCTGGGCCTGGGACAATAAAAGCATTCTGGAGCTCTGCTGTTTCACAAAAAGCCTGTTCAACTTGCTTATGGCGCGTGAAACTCTAATAGGGGACCAGCCAGTGCCGCTTAGGTGATCAGGTAATTTTGCAAATCTTTGACTCTGAAACAAGGAGGATCCATATATATTTGTTAGCCCAATATATCCTTTCGGACTTCTTCATATAATCAAAACCTCCCTTACAGGGATTCAAACCCAAGATCTTATAATTGTGACAGGGGTATGCTACCTGTAGGCCTAGGACAATAAACAGTCCTAGACTCTGATATATTTCACAAAAGACTGTTCAACGAACTTATGGCGCCGTTGACCTCAAATGGGGACCACAAGTGCCCTTGGGTGTTCAGAGCAACGTTTACCGTCTGGCTGAAACAGGAGGGATCCGTATATATTTCGTGATTGGCAATAAAGCTTGAGCTTCACTTTAATCAACCTCACCCGCCAGGATTTGACACGATCTTATGTTGTGAGCTGGGGGTAACTACCTCTGGGCCACTATGACAAATAAAAGCAGTCTATACTCTTCTTATTTCACACAAAGCCTGTTCAACGAGCTTATGGCGCTTATCGAGACCTCTAATGGGGACAACCCGTGCCGCTGGTGATCAGAGCAACGTTTTACCGTCGGCTCGAAACAGGGATCCTGTTGTTTCATTGGCCAATAAAGACTGCGGTCTTCTACATTAAATCAACACCTCACCCACAGGTTTGAATCCCAAGATCTTATATATTTGTTGACAGAGGGAATGCTATGTGGGCCACCAGGACAATAAAGCGGTTCCTAGACTCTGTTGTTTTTCACAGCCTGTTCAGTGAGCTTATGGCGCCGTGAACCTCTAATGAGGACTACCAGTGCCGGCTTAGGTGTTCAGGTAACGTTTTTGCTAAATGTGGCTTCGAAACTGCGGATCATATATATTTATTGCTTGGTAAGACACGCGGATTTCTTCATATAATCTTCCTCACACAGGTTCGAACCAACGATCTTATAATTGTGACCGGGGAAGCAGCCTTCACCTCTGGGCACCAGGACACTAAAGCATTCCTAGACTCTGCTATATTTCACCACAAAGCCTGTTCAACGCGGAAGCTTATGGCTGTGAACCTCTAATGGGGACCACCCATGCCGCTTAGGTATTGATCAGAGCAACGTTTTTACCGTCGGCTTCCGAAACACGAGGATCCGCCCGCTATATTTCATTAGCCTTATTTAATGCGGACTTCATATAATCAACACCTCACCCCACCAGGATTAGACCTGTCTTCTAATTGTGACCGGGGAAGGCATACCTCTGGCCTGGGACATTAAAAGCATTCTAGACTCTGCTATATTTCACACAAAGCCTGTTCAACGAGCTTATGGCCGTGAACATCTAATACAAGGGACCCCGTGCAGCTTAGGTGATCAGAGCAACGTTTTTGCAAATGTGGCTTCGAAACCGTGGATCCATATATTTCATTAGACCATTAAAGCCGCAGCGGACACCCACATATAAATCACTTGCCTCTTACAGGATTTGAACCCACAATCTTATAATTGTGACTGGGGGACGCTACCTCTGGGCCCACCAGGACAATAAAAGTACTAGACTCTACTATATTTAGCACAAAGCCTGTTCAACGAGCTTAAGGCGCTGAACCACTATAGAGGGACCACACCCCGTGCCGCTTAGGTGATCAGAGCAACATTTAACCAAGCCGACTGAAACCGAGATCCCATATGTTTAATTGGTCAATAAAAACCGCAGACTTCTACGCGCAATCAAAGCCTCACCCACCGGGATTTGAAGCCACGATCTTATAATTGTGACCGGGGCGTACCTCTGGGCCACCAGGACAACAAAAGCAGTCCTAGACTCTACTATATTTCACACAAGCCTGTTCAACGACCTTGTGGCGCCGCCAGACACTCTAATGGGGACCACCCGTGCAGCAAGTGATCAGAGCAACGTTTCCCCACCGTCCGGTTTCGAAACCACGAGGATCCATATATATTTCATTAGCCCAATAAAAGCCGCCTTGTAGGACTTTTACATATAATCAACACCTCCACCCTACCAGGATTTGAACCCACGATCTTATAATTGCGGTAGGAAACACTTTACCTCTGGGCCACTAGGACCAATAAATGCAGTCCTAGACTCTGCTATATTTCTAAGCTTGTTCAACGAGCTTATGGCGCCGTGAACCTCTAATAGCGACCAGAGTGCACAACAGGTGATCAGACCAACATTTTACCAAATGGGGCTTGAAACAGAAGGATCCTGTATATTTTATTCTATCCCAAGAAAATAAAAATACATGAGGACTTCTACATTTAATCCAACACCTCACCCCACCAGGACTTGAACTACACGATCTTATGGTGTTGTGACATGCAGAATGCTGCCTCTATGAGCCACCGGGACAATAAAAAGCAGTCCTAGAACTCGGCTATATTTCACAAAGCCTGTTCAGCGAGTTTATCAGCACGCTGTGAACCTGAGGACCACCGTGCGCTTGGAGTGATCAGAAACAACGTTTTTACCAAATGCGAAGCACACAAGCCACGAGGATCCATATATATTTTCATTCGCTTAATAAGCAGGCGGACTACATATAATCAACACTCACCCCACCAGGATTTGAACCACAATCTTATAATTGTGACCCGAGAGGGACGCTTACCTCTGGGCCTGGGACAATAAAAGCAGTCTGGACTCTGCTATATTTCACTAGCTTGTTCAACGAGCTTATGGCGCCGTGAACCTCTAATGGGGACCACGAGTGCTGCTTAGGTGATCAGACCAACATTTTTAAAGTGGGGCTGAAACAAGAAGGATCCATATATATTTTATTTGCCAATAAAGCCGTGGGACTTCTATTTAATCAACACCTCACCCCGCAGGATTTAAACCCTCGATCTTATAATTGTGACCGGGGACGCTACCTCTGGGCCACCAGGACAATAAAAAATTCTGATGCTATATTTCACCGAGCTGTTCAACTTGTTATGGCACGTGAACCTCTAATGGGGACCACCTGTGCGCAGGTGATCGGGAGCAGCGTTTTACCAAATCGACTTTTGAACAGGGAGGATCATATATATTTCGTTGTTCAATAAGCAGCTTACTTCTACATATAATTAACACCTCACCCACCAGGATTTGAACCCACGATCTTATAATTGTGACTTGGGAATGCTACCTCTGGGCAACTAGGACAATAAAGCAGTTGCTAGACTCTGCTATATTTCACAAAGCCTGTTCAGGGGCTTACGGTGTGAACCACTTGGGGACCACCCGTGCGGCTTATGTGATCAGGCAACGTTTAGTAAATGGGCTTGAGCCGAGGATATATATATTTCATTGGTCAATAAACGCGGGCTTCTACATATAATCAAAGCCTCACAGGATTTGAGCCGGTCTTATATTGTGACCGGGGAGGCTACCTCTGGGCCTGGGACAATAAAAGCAGTCCTAGCTCTGCTATATTTCACAAAGCCTGTTCAACGACCTTATGGCGCCATGGACCTCTAATGGGGACCACGGGTGCGCTTGGGTGATCAGAGCAACGTTTTGCAAATCGGTTTCAATGCGAGGTCATATATATTTCATTAGCCCAATAAAGGAGCGTGGTTTTACATATAATCAACACCTCACCCTGCAGGGTTTGAACCCACGATCTTATAATTGTGACGGGGAAGCTACCTCTGGGCCACTGGGACAATAAAGCGTCCTGGGCTCTGCTATATTTCACAAAAGCCTGTTCAATGGGCTTATGGCGGTGAACCTCTAATGGGGACCACCCGTGCCGCAGGTGATCAGAGCAACGTTTTGCCGAATGCGGCTTCGAAACACGGGATCCATATATATTTCATTAGCCCAATATAGCAGGCGGACTTCTACATATAATCAACACCTCACCCCACCAGGATTTGAACCCACGATCTTATAATTGTGACCGGGGCGCTACCTCTGGGCCACCAGGACAATAAAAGCATTCCTAGACTCTGCTATATTTCACACAAAGCCTGTTCCAGATTTGAACCGATCTTATAATTGTGACCGGGGAACGCTACCTCTGGGCCACCAGGACAATAAAAGCAGTCCTAGACTCTGCTATATTTCACACAAAGCTGTTCAATGAGCTTATGGCGCCGTGAACCTCTAATGGGGACAACCCATGCCGCTTAGGTGATCAGAGCAACGTTTTACCAAATGCGGCTTCGAAACACGAGGATCCATATATATTTCATTAGCCCAATAAAGCATGCGGACTTCTTCATATAATCAACACCTCACTCCACCAGGATTAGAACCCACGATCTTCTAATTGTGACCGGGGAACGCTACCTCTGGCCCACCAGGACACTAAAAGCATGCCTAGACTCTGCTATATTTCACACACAGCCTGTTCAACGAGCTTATGGCGCTGTGAACCTCTAATGGGGATCCCCCGTGCCGCTTAGGTGATCAGAGCAACGTTTTAGCAAATGTGGCTTCGAAACCCGAGGATCCATATATATTTCATTAGACCATTAAAGCACACGGACTTCTACATATAATCAACACCTCACCCCACCAAGATTTGAACCCACAATCTTATAATTGTGACCGGGGGACGCTACCTCTGGGCCACCAGGAAACTAAAAGCATTCCTAGACTCTGCTATATTTCACACAAAGCCTGTTCAACGAGCTTATGGCGCCGTGAACCTCTAATGGGGCCCACCTGTGCCGCTTAGGTGATCAGAGCAACGTTTTACCAAATGTGGCTTCGAAACCCGAGGATCCATATATATTTCCTCAGACCATTAAAGCACGCAGACGTCTACATATAATCAACACCTCACCCCACCAGGATTTGAACCCACAATCTTATAATTGTGACCGGGGGACGCTACCTCTCGGCCACCAGGACAATAAAAGCAGTCCTAGACTCCGCTATATTTCACACAAAGCCTGTTCAACGAGCTTATGGCGCCGTGAACCTCTAATGGGGACCACCTGTGCCGCTTAGGTGATCAGACCAACATTTTACCAAATGCGGCTTCGAAACAAGAAGGATCCATATATATTTCATTAGCCCAATAAAGCACGCGGACTTCTACATTTAATCAACACCTCACCCCACCAGGATTTGAAACCACGATCTTATAATTGTGACCGGGGAACGCTACCTCTGGGCCACCAGGACAATAAAAGCAGTCCTAGACTCTGCTATATTTCACACAAAGCCTGTTCAACGAGCTTATGGCGCCGTGAACCTCTAATGGGGACCACCCAGTGCCGCTTAGGTGATCAGAGCAACGTTTTACCAAATGCGGCTTCGAAAGCACGAGGATCCATATATATTTCATTAGCCCAATAAAGCACGCGGATTTCTTCATATAATCAACACCTCACCCCACCAGGATTCGAACCCACGATCTTCTAATTGTGACCGGGGAACGATACCTCTGGGCCACCAGGACACTAAAAGCAGTCCTAGACTCTACTATATTTCACACAAAGACTGTTCAACGACCTTATGGCGCCATGAACCTCTAATGGGGACCACCCGTGCCGCTTAGGTGATCAGAGCAACATTTTACCAAATCCGGCTTGGAAACACGAGGATCCATATGTTCATTAGACCATTATAGCAGCGGACTTCTACATATAATCAACCTCACCCCGGATTTGAACCCACAATCTTATAATTGTGGCGGGGGGCCTACCTCTGGGCCACCAGGACAATAAAAGCATTCAGACTCTGCTATATTTCACAAAAGCCTGTTCAACATATGGCACCGTGAACCTCTAATGGGACCACCGTGCGTAGCCGATCGATCAAACAGCGTTTTTGCCAAATGGCGGCTTGAAACAAGGAGGATCCTAAATATTTCATTAGCCCAGCAGAAATCTTTCGGACTTCTACATATAATCGCCTCACCTTGCCAGGATTCAAACCCGATCTTATAATTGTGACCGGGGTATCGCTACCTCTGGGCCACCAGGACAATAAAAGCAGTCCTAGACTCTCTATATTTCACAAAGCCTGTTCAACGACCTTGTAGCGCCATGAACCTCTAATAGGGACCACCCGTGCCGCTTAGGTGATCAGAGCAACGTTTTTCAAAATGCGGCTTCGAAACACGAGATCCATATATATTTCATTAACCCAATAAAGCCAGCGGAATTCACGACATATAATCAACACCTCACCCGACCAGGATTTGAACACAATCTTATAATTGTGACCGGGGATGCCTACCTCTGGGCCACCATGACAATAAAAGCAGTCCTAGACTCTGCTATATTTTACACAAAAGCCTGTTCAACAAGCTTATGGCGCGTGAGACACTCTAATGGGGACCACCCGTGCCGCTTAGGTGATCAGAGCAACGTTTGCAATCGACTACCGACACTAGGATCATATATATTTCATTGGCCCAATATAATAGCGCGGACTTCTTCATATAATCAACCTCACCCCACCAGGTTTGAACCCACGATCGTATAATTGTGACCGGGGCCTTTACCTCTGAGGCCTGGGACAATAAAAGCGTTCCTGGGCTGTTTTGTTTCACACAAAGCCTGTTAACTTTGTATGGCACGTGAACCTATAATGGGGACCACCATGCGTTTAAGTTGATCGAGAACGTTTTTTGCAAATCGGCTTGAAACAGGGGCGATCCGTAAATATTTCATTGGCCCAGTAAATCTTTCGGACTTCTATATAATCAG
>NW_024726434.1:0-3899 GCF_018991925.1 Homarus americanus
TTGCTGACCACAGGAAATCATTCCCTAATGCCCTCAAGCAGACCTTACTGGGCGACAAAGAGACCCCTGCCTTGAGCAGCTAATACCCACTTAGACTAAGTGGGGGGGGGCAGGCTTGGGGGCTAGGAAATGATGTGTTATGAACATTAAGCATAGGCATAATATTGTTAAATTTCATTTGACTTGAGCAACCTTTAATTATTATGATATTTAAAACATATTTTACTGGCAATGTTTCTACCCCAAATGAAAACTTTTGCCAGGGTCTGTGACAAAAAAATGGCAAATTTGTTTTTGCCCCCAAAATAAGGACCACCTTAATATATATGTATGTATATGTATGTATATGTAGAGCATTGGATAAGATGAAGTCTTGATGGATCACACGGGAAGAGTAAGAACAACTTGGGTGCAGCGAGCATAATGTTTTGTTCAAGACGTCTTCAGAGTGTCTTGAATAAGAACGAAAGCAAATCTCTCACGACAATGGTAATATATATATATATATATATATATATATATATATATATATATATATATATATATATATATATATATATATATATATATATATATATATATATATATATATATATATATATATATATATATATATATATATATATATTCTGATAAAAAACCACAAAGGAAAGAAGAAAACACGAATTTCCCCAAGCGCTTTCGTGTAATTCACATCTTCGGGGGTAGTACAGACTAAGGGTGTTAAGTACGGAGTCTTTAGTTATGAGGTGAAAGAAGATTATTAGGGGTTGAAGGAAAAGTGGTGAAACTGAATTACAGTAGGAGTAGAAAGAATCTGGGCTCAACCAGATCGCTTCATCTTTCCTATTGGTGTTTTATCTTTGTTCTGCTCCCTTGGGTCGTCAGACCTTTGTATTAATATTGGTTTATTTATATAATGCTGCTTATTATTATTATTTTCTATTTATTGTTTGAGTTAGTGAGCCCGCCCAGGTCCTTGTGTAACTGGGAGGGTAGTCACATTTTTTTTTTTCTAAGGTGTTAGTTAAGTGTTAGTTGTGTTAGTCTAAAGGTACACTGTATGGAGAGGCCTGCCAGGTTCTTAGTGGAGCTGGTAGGTCACTCTCATCTTTTATTCTCTCTATTAATGTTTTATGTGTATATGTGTATATTGGGGCAGGAGGTGGTTCAATTACTTCTTCCTGGCTGATGTAGCTGGGAGGGTAATCACATTATTGTTATTATTATATATTTTTTCCGATGGAGTTAGTGAGCCCGCCCAGGTCCTTGTGTAGCTGGGAGGGTAGTCACATTTTTTTTTTTTTTTTTTTTTTTGCTAAGATGTTAGTTCAAATGTTAAATGTTAGTTATGTTAGTCTAAAGGTACACTGTATGGAGAGGCCTGCCAGGTTCTTGTGGAGCTGGTAGGTCACTCTCATCTTTTATTCTCTCTATTAATGTTTTATGTGTATATTGGGGCAGGAGATGGTTCAATTACTTTCTTCCTGGCTGATTTAAACCAACTGTGTTCTTGGAATTCTTCGTTGTCTATATTATTTATCCAATTTTGATATGTTTCTGTGTTAAGTTCAGTCACTTTTTTCCAAATATTTGCAGCTTTGTTGTGTATTTCTACATTGATTGCTAGGAGGTTTGCTCTCTTGTGTAGCTGTTCATTATTGATGTGGTCTGTATATTTTATGATATATATAAATCTGAGGGCTATATTTTGTACTGTTTGTAACCTTTTAATGCTCGTTTTACTAAGAGTGTTCAATGGGATGGGTGGGTAGTTCATAATTGATTTGACAAGGGCTATACAAATCTTTCTTTTGTTATTAATGCTAAGGTTCTTAAAGCGTTTTATTTTTGATAATCTTATTCTTGCCTGTCGTTCTTTATCTTTTAAGTATGTTATATATCCTCTTTTTGTTAGTTTTAGTCCAAGCATCCTGCCTTCAGTGTCGTATGGGTATAGTTCCTGGTCGATTATTACTGGACTTGTTTTGATCTTGGCTATTGGTATTATCTTGAATTTGTTCTTATTTGTCCTGATTTTCCATTTTTTCTCAAAATCATTTATATTTTTTATCGCTCTTACCGTGTAGAGTGCCATAAATTGGGTTGATTTTCCTGGGTATGATACTATTTGAGTAATATCATTAGCAAACATTACATATTCGCTAAAGGGGGTAGGTTGAGGTGTGTCTGAGGTATAAATTGTATATAGTGTTGGAGAAAGGCATCCTCCTTGAGGTACTCCACTCTCAAGATTAAACATAGTTCCCATTAAGTTTCCAATTTGAATTTGTGCTCTCCTATCATCTAAATAGTTACACAATATTCTTAGCAAGTATTCGTTAAGTCCCAATTTTAATATTCTATATTTTAAGCCTAAATGCCAAACTTTATCAAAAGTCTTAGAAACGTCCCTTAAAATTATATTGATCTGGTTCCCCTTGCTTTTTTCTATTGCAATTATTTCCGTTATTGTAGCTATTGCAGTTAGGGTATTTCTATTGGGCATAAATCCATGTTGTCTATTGTTAGTTTTCCCATGTTGTGTTAAAAAGGTTATAAGTCTTGAATTTATTTTTTTCCAATAGTTTCCCGGTAATTTCTAATAAAGATATTGGCCTGCAGTTTAATATTTCCTTATTGACCTTACCATCCTTGGGAATAAATATAATTTTAGCATATTTTAGTTTGTCTGGAAAATAACCGGTTATTAAGCATGCGTTATAAATGTTTAATAGTGTTTTAAGATGTTTTCAGGTAGATTCATGATCATACCACACAGAAAAATTAGGTCAAATAAGAATGAGCCAAGGTGGATGACCAGAAAACTTAAACATGACATAGGAATAAAGAAAGGAATATATAAGAAATTAAAGGGAGGGGAGGAGCAGCTCAGAAACAGGTATAATGAACTATCTAGGAATGTTAAGAAAAATGTAAGGAAAGCAAAGAGAGACTATGAAATCAAAATAGCAAGAGAATCCAAGGCGAATCCCAAGGGATTTTTCCAGGTATATAGGACAAAGGTCAAGGACAAAGTTGGGCCTTTAAAGTCAGGGAGGGGAGAATTGATAAATGGCAGTGCAGAAATAAGCAAAGCATTGAACAGCTACTTCTTATCAGTTTTCACAGAAGAAATTTGCGATGAAATTCCGGAGGTGGAACTGATATTTAAGGGAAAGGAAGAAGAGAAATTAAAGAATATCACTATCAGAAAAGAGGATGTTCTTAAGAAGATAAATAAACTAAAGAATACAAAATCCCCAGGGCCGGATGAAATTTTCCCTCGAGTCTTAAAAGAGTGTAGGGAACAGATTAGCGGACCCCTCGTAAACTTATTTATAAAATCATTAGACACTGGAGTTGTGCCAGAGTTGTGGAAACAGGCAAATGTAGTACCCATATTCAAAAAAGGAGACAGAGCATCAGCGTCAAATTACCGGCCGATCAGTTTGACGTCAGTAGTGGGGAAATTTCTTGAATCAATTATAGCAGATAGCATCCGATCGCATCTAGAGAAAAGCAAATTAATCTACGACTCTCAACATGTGTTTACAAAGGAAAAATCTTGTCTAACAAATCTGCTAACGTTTTTTAGGAAAGTCTTCGAGGTAGTAGATAATGACGAAAATTACGATGTTATTTACTTAGACTTTAGCAAAGCATTTGACAGAGTACCGCATCAGAGGCTTCTGAGAAAAATTAAGGCTCATGGTATCGAGGGGAAAGTTTTAAATTAGATAAAATCATGGCTCACCGATAGAACGCAGAGGATCAGCGTAGATGGTGTTAAATCTGAGTGGGGCCGTGTAACCAGTGGGGTTCCCCAGGGGTCAGTACTGGGCCCACTCTTGTTCATAATCTACATAAACGATTTAGATACTGGGATCAGCAGTGAC
>NW_024726435.1:0-1112 GCF_018991925.1 Homarus americanus
TTTCAGAAAATTTTTCCAAAAATTTCCAAAAATTTCCAAAATTTTTTAAAAATTTTCCAAAATTTCAAAAATATTCAAAAATTATCGAAAATTTTCAGAAATTTTCCAAAAATTTTCCCAAATTCTTCAAAAATTTCAAAATTTTCAGAATTTTTCAAAAATTTTCAAAATTTTCAAAATTTTCAAAAATTTTCAGAAATTTTTCCAAATTTTCAAAATTTTTAATCAAAATTATCAAAAATTTTCAGAAATTTTCAAAAAATTACTCCCAAATTTTTCAAAAATTCAAAAATTTCTAAAATTTTCAGAAAATTTTTCCAAAAATTACTAAATTTAAAATTTTCCAAAAATTTTCAAAAATATTCAAAATTATCCGAAAATTTTCAGAAATTTTAAAAATTTTCCCAAATTTTTCAAAAATTTCAAAAATTTTCAGAAATTTTTCCAAAAATTTTCCAAAATTTTAAAAATTTTCCAAAAATTTTCAAAATTTTCATCAAACATTTTCGAAATTTTTCAAAAATTTACATATTAAAATTTTCAGAAAATTTTCAAAAATTTTCTAAAATTGTTCACAATTTTCAAAAAATGGTTACGTAGTTCCTCCACCATGGAGCTCTCCACCAGCCACATTCAAAATTACCGACCTAGGCGATAGTAAAGCCTACCTCGAGAAGGAGGACCTCAAAAAATAACTCTGAAGCTATAGCCACCGAGACACCGGCAGATGCAGCATGATACTTCTCAATGGCTCGGTGAATCCAAAACATCATACATCCGGAGCGGCCTTCTACACCCAAGGTCAGACCCTCTGAAAATTTTCGGAAATTTTGAAAATCTTCAAAATTTTCCAAAATTTCAAAATTTTCCAAAATTTTCAAAAATTTTCAGAAATTTTCCAAAAATTTTCAAATTTTTCAAAATTTTCAAAATTATCGAAATTTTCGAAATTTTCAAAATTTTCCCAAATTTTCAAAAATTTCAAAATTTCAAAATTTTCAGAAAATTTCAAAATTTAAAAATTTTCAAATTTTTTAAAATTTTCCAAAATTTTCAAAATATTCAAAAATTATCCGAAAAATTTTCAGAAATTTTCCAAAAATTTTCCCCAA
>NW_024726436.1:0-2500 GCF_018991925.1 Homarus americanus
TGTTGTGCTTCGTTGAATTCCATGTTGCTTTTGAGATATAATTTTGTTCTTATTAGTTTGGTTCAGCCCATATTGTTCTTTCCATTCATTCTTTTCATCCTGCTGACCTTCTGATCTCCTCCCTCCTCCCTCCCTCCTCCTCCCCTGGTGCTGCAGGGAGGTTGGACGCCGGGGTGACGCCATTCCAACCTCCTTCTTCCCTCAGTCACCTCCCCATAACTCCGCCCCCTCTCTCCCCTCCTCTATGTCTCATCAACAACCCTCTCCTTCTTCTTCTCTCTATACTATACCCCTCCTCCTTTCCCTCCTTCCATCCTTCTCTCTTTCTTACCTTAATCCTTCCCTCAGCAAAACCTTCTCTTCCTCCTCCCCCTCCTACCTTCCTCTCCCGCCCTCCCTCTCCCCCTCCCCAACACCCCCCTCCCTCCTCTTCCCTCCTTCTCTCACCCTCCTCCTTCTAAGTCCCTCCGGCGTGAAGTGGCGTGTTAGTCATGTTACTGAGAGGTACAGTCTGGCAGGGGTCAACGCTTCCCACCGTGCCACTTTGCTCCTCCTCCTCCTCCTCCTCCTAGGTCTTCCTCCTCTTCCCTTCCTCCCCCTCCTCCTCCTCCTCCACTCCTTCCTACACCTCCGCGTTTTTGCGACTGTCTGGATGACGGTAGTGTGGCAACCAGGAAAAATTGATGCAAAAGTTACGTGGTTTCTCCCCGTATCGTGCTACCACTCTTCCATACTATGACCTACTACTACTACAACAACTACTACTACTGTTACGAGCTATCACTACTATTTCGATTACCACTATTGCTACGACGCTTCTAATTAAGACTATCAATACTTACACTATCAATATCTTTTCTGCTACTGCTACTACTACTACACTACTACTACTACTACTATAATGTTTTCAGTTGTCAAAAGGCAAAATACATCATCATCATCATCTCATCATCATCATCATCATCCTTTGCATCGAAATTACCTTACATGTTTATATAATACGAAAAGAGTAGAGGTAGATAGATAAATGAATGAATAAATAGACCTAAATAAAGCCAATCATTTCCCTCAGCAGCTTCATCTAATCAATGTCATTGCCGGTGGGAGAACAGTTCAAGTGTACCCAGTGACTCGTGTCTCACTGGAGGAGCCTCAGGGCAAGGGAGGGAAGAGGAGAAGTTGAGAGGAAAAGGGGATATATAGAGAGGAGGAAAGTGGGGAAGCGAGGAGGGATAACGGAAGGGGAAGTAGAGTGAAGGAGATATGATGAGAAAGAGGAGAGAATGAAATAAAGAGAAAAGAATAGAGAAAGGATAAGGGTACACTATAATAATATAATAATAATAATAATGATAATAATAATAATACGAACTTCGACATCTAACAATGCTCACTTCTACAATGCAGTACTTTTGAACCGTAAGCAGCAGAGTGCAACCCGGAGTTACATCCACACACCCATAAATGTAATAATATATATCTCTCTCTAAAGGTTCACTACGATATGATTGTGGTTCTGCATAGAGGTCGTGAGGTTCACTGGGTATCATTAGGGTTCAAATAAGGAAGGTGGAAATAAGAGGTGTTATTGAACCATCATACGGAAGTCAATTTTAATAAGGTGATATTACGGGTTCATTTTATAATGTAATAGACTCAAAAAACCTTACAACCATTAAAAAAAAGAGCAGAAAATTAACTTAACAGTTTATTCTAATATAAATAAATTCCTATTAGGCTAAATCCATGTACACAATAGAGAATTTTTCTGTATAGAGAAATAAATATTATCTCAGTGCAAAAGTCGAACAACTGTCTCCTACACTGTTCATATCTCTCGTGTATGTATTCTGGAGCTATCATCGCAGGCCACAGCCCAATGACACTCAGCCTTAATATAATTCTTTAGAAAGTTATAGATATTATGATTATTAAGTATTATAACTTTTTGCCTTATATTATTATTATTGTTGTTTTATTAGCCGTTTTATATAAAATTATCTATAATCACTATATATAACTATTGATATATAAAACAAACATGATGACCCAATTATAGGGTTGATGCTATATTATGGCTATATATATTATTACCTACATTAACGTATTTATAGGAAAAGAAATTATAAACAGGTGTAATTAGGGTATAGAAAGAAGGTGAGTACAGGTAAAATTGATTAAAGGTCTCTGTGTAGAGGAGCCTGTTTAGCATATACTTATCTACGGTTGTGTGCGCCCTTCATCACGTTGGGTGTTTGTTCAGTCCCATGTCTGTCTACCATGCAATCCTTCTGTCTGTCTGTCTGTCTGTCTGTCTGTCTGTCTTTTTTATCTATCTGTCTATCTGTATTTTGTCTGTCGGTCTTCTATCTCTTGAGTCTTCGGTAGGTTATGGTGGTAGGTGAGGGTGGTGTGATGGTAGTGGTAGGTGGTGGTGGCATGGTGATGAGTGTGGTGGGTGATGGTGGTCGTGATTGTGTGGTCATGGTGTGGTGGTGTT
>NW_024726436.1:7500-17500 GCF_018991925.1 Homarus americanus
ATATGAGTTGGATGCATAACAGACATACAGACAGACAGACACACCACACATACACACATACACACATACAATTGACCATAAAACACAGCCACAAATTCAGAAATGACACACACATAAACCAACGTAAATCAACCTCCCCCCCCACCACACCACAGAGAACGTGTCAGAAACTATAATATACCTCCCCAAGGTCATTTCTACCTTCCTCATTTTTCCTTCCTTCTTGTCTGACATTCCTAACAACCGGTCATGTCAGAATTAACAAATGAACGAGCTTGACCTTGAGGGTGGGACACCCTTAACCCATTGGCTGGTGAGTGGAGGCTGAGGAAGGGAGGGAGGAAGAGGAGGTGGAGAGTTACTTATTAATATTCATGTTGTCATCCCGAGGGGTCTTTGGACTATTTGTTATCGTAGTGATGAAGTCTGTGGTGGTGATGGTGAAGGGTGTGTGGTGGTGATGGTGAAGGGTTTAGTGGTGATGGTGAAGGTGTGGTGGTGATGGTGGAGGGTGTTGTGGTGATGGTGAAGGGTTTAGTGGTGATGGTGAAGGTGTGGTGGTGATGATTGTGAAGGTATAGTGAAGTAGGGAGGAGGTGTATGGTGGTGATGGAGGGATATGGTGGTGATGATGGTGGAGTGGTGTAGTGGTGATGGAGGTGTGTGGAGGTGATGGTGGATGCAACAATTGCCTTACATGTGATTAACGGCAGCACTGTGGCGAAAACGAAAATGAATGGCAACAATTTGCTCATGAATGATTAACAGCATCAGAGGGCGAAACGAAAAATGGATAAATAATCGCCTCACGAATGATTAACAGCATCAGAGGGCGAAACGAAAATGGCAACAATCGCCTCAAGAATGATTAACAGCATCAGAGGGGCGAAACGAAAAATGGCAACAATCGCCTCACGAATGATTAACAGCATCAGAGGGGCGAAAACGAAAAATGGCAACAATCGCCTCACGAATGATTAACAGCATCAGAGGGCGAAACGAAAATGGCAAAAATCGCCTCACGAATGATTAACAGCATCAGAGGCGGAAACGAAAATGGCAACAATCGCCTCATGAATGATTAACAGCATCAGAGGGCGAAAACGAAATGGCAACAATTGCCATCAGATCAATGTCAAAGAGAGAGAGAGAGAGAAGAGAGAGAGAGAGAGAGAGAGAGAGAGAGAGTTCTTCTTTATCTCTTATTACTTCTCCCATTCCTCTCTCTCTCTCCCTTTTATTTCTCATTTCTTCTTCTTCTTCATTTTCTACACACGCCCTACCCACCCACATTCTCTTACTCTTATCCACACCCTCATATATCTTGCAACACCCATTTTAATTTCTCACACCTATCCACACCTTCCACACCTCCACACCCACCCTGTCACACCATTGTAACTCCCATATTTTCCACACCCTTCCACATCTTACTCTCCCACATCCATCCACATCCATCCACAACCATACCTAGTCACATCCATTTTAACTCTCCCATACCTTTCACACCCATCCACACCCTTTTACCTCCTCCCACACCCTTCCCACACCCTTTTCCACACCATCCACACCCAACCATACCTAGTCACACCTATTTTTAACTTCCTACACCTCTAACTCCCTCAAACCGGTCCTGAGGTGCCCCTGGAGTGTAGGAGAGGAGGAGGAGGGCTCATCTCAACACACCTGGTCTCTTGATCTAGGCCTAGTGTGTTGTTTATGACTCCTACCTGATGAAGTCATCCCCTTAACACGACCTGTCCTCACCTGCCCTCTCACGAAGGATTGGGGAGGGAGGGAGGGAGGAGGGATAAAGGATGGGAGGGAAGGAGAAGGAGAGAAGGGGAACGGAGGAGGAAGGGAAGAAGAGGGTTGAGGAGAGAGAGAGAGAGAGAGAGAGAGAGAGAGAGAGAGATAGAGAGAGAGAGAGAGAGAGAGAGAGAGAGGTGATTAGTGGTTGTGGCGGTAGTCTTGGTAGTGGTGGTTGTGGTTGTAGTTTTGTTGGTGACAGTGGTGGTGTGGTGACAGTGATGGTGGTGACAGTGATGTGGTGAAGTATTGGTGGTGACAGTGATGGTGGTGACAGTGATGGTGGTGACAGTGATGGTGGTGACAGTGATGGTGGTGACAGTGGTGGTGGGTGATAGTGTGGTGGTGACAGTGGTGGTGGTGACAGTGGTGGTGGTGACAGTGATGGTGGTGACAGTGGTGGTGGTGACAGTGATGGTGGTGACAGTGGTGGTGGTGATAGTGATGGTGGTACTAGTGAAGTTAAGAGGTGGCTTAGTGGATGGTGCAACACTTACACCTACAAAACAAAAAACAGACACGGTGTAAGGTGCAGGTACAGGTAGGGGTAGGGGTAGGGTGTACAGGTAGGGTGTACAGGTAGGGTGTGTCAGTAGGGTGTACAGGTAGGGGTGTGGGGTAGGGTGTACAGGTAGGGTGTACAGGTAGGGTGTACGGTAGGGTGTACTGGGTAGGGTGTACAGGCAGGGGTGCACAGGTAGGGTGTACAGGTAGGGTGTACGGGGTAGGGGTGTACAGGGTGTGGGCAGGTGGGGTGGGTACAGGTAGGGTGAGGTAGGGTGTACAGGTAGGTGTACGTGAGTAGGGGTGTACAGGTAGGGTACAGGGGTGTACAGGTAGGGTGTACAGTAGGGTGTACAGGTGTGTACAGGTAGGGTGTGGGTACAGGTAGGGTGTACAGGTAGGGTGTGCAGGTAGGGGTAGGTGTACAGGTAGGGTGCAGGGGTAGGGTGTACAGGTAGGGTGTACAGGTAGGTGTAGGGGTGTACAGGGGTGTACAGGTGGGGTGTAGGGGGTAGGGGTGTACAGGTAGGGGTGTACAGGTAGGGGTGTGGGCAGGGTGGGGTGTGACATGTAGGGTGTACGGGTAGGGGTGTGGAGAGGGGTGGGCATAGGTGGGGTGTACAGGTGAGGGTACAGGTAGGGTGTGGGTAGGGTGCAGGTAGGGTGCACGGGTGGGTGCACAGGTGAGGGTGTACAGGTAGGGTGTACATGGGGGTAAGGCAGGGTGTACAGGTGGGTGTACGGGTAGGGTGTGACAGGTAGGGCAGTGGGGTGTACAGGAGAGGGGTGAGGGGTGTACAGGTAGGGTGTAATGGGCAGGGGTGTACATAGGGTGCAGGTAGGGTGTACAGTAGGGTGTACAGGTAGGGGTGTACAGGTAGGGTGCATATAAGAGGGGTGTACAGAGGGTGCAGCAGGTAGGGGTGTACGGGTAGGGTGTACAGGTAGGGTGCACAGGTAGGGTGTACAGGTGAAAGTGCACAGGTAGGGTGTACGGGCAGGGTACAGGTAGGGTGTGCAGGTAGGGTGTACAGGTAGGGTGTGGCATGTGGGGTAGGGGTGTACAGGGGTGTACAGGTAGGGTGTGCAGGTAGGGTGTACAGGTAGGGTGTGAGAAGGGTAGGGTGCAGGTGTGTGTACAGGTAGGGTGTGTGCAGGTAGGGGGTAGGGGTGTACAGGTAGGGTGTACAGGTAGGGGTACAGGGTGTACAGGTAGGTGTGGTAGGGGTAGGGGTGTACAGGTAGGGGTGTACAGGGTAGGGGTGTACAGGTAGGTGTACAGGTAGGGTGTGGGTAGGGTGTACAGGTGGGGTGTACAGGTAGGGTGTACAGGTGGGGTGTACAGGTGGGGTGTGCGGGTAGGGGTGTACAGGTGGGGGTGCAGGTGGGTGTACAGGTGGGATGTGCAGGTGGGGTGGGTGCGGGTGGGGTTGTACAGGTAGGGTGTGCAGGTGGGGTGTGCAGGTGGGGGTGGGGTTGTGCAGGTGGGGATTGTGCAGGTGGGGTGTACAGGTGGGGTTATGGTGGGGTGTACAGGTGGGGTGGGGTTTACAGGGTGGGGTGTGCAGGTGGGATGTGGGTGGGATTGTACGGGTGGGGTGTGCAGGTTGGGGTTAGTGGGCGGTTGTTACAGGTTGGGGATGTTTTGCAGGTTGGGGTTGTGGGTGGGGTTGTTGGTGGGTGTGCAGGTTAGGTTGTAGAGTTGGGGTTGGGGTTGTACTTAGTTAGGTTATTCAGGTGTACAGGTTGGGTAAGGTTGAGATTGGGATTAGCAGGTGGGTGTACAGGTGGGGTGGTGTTTGCAGATTGGGGGGTTGGGGTTGTGCAGGTGGGGTGTTGCAGGTTGGGAGTTATTGCAGATTGGGGTGGGGTTACAGGTAGGGTTTATTCAGGTTGGGTTAATGCGAATTGGGGTTGGGTGTACAGGTAGGGTGTACGTGAGTTATCGGTGGGGGTTAAGTTATACAGGTTGGTTGTGCAGGTTGGGTGTTAGATTGGGGGTTATGCAGTTGGTAGGTGGTGTCGTGTACAGTTGGGTTTGCAGTTGGGGTTTACTTGGTGGAGTTGTGCGGGTGGGGTTGGGGTTGTTGTGCAGGTTGGGATTACCAGGGTAGAGTTATTGCAGATTGGGGATTGTGCAGGGTGGGGTTATGCAGGTGGGGTGTACAGGAAGGGTGTGCTGTGGTGGGGTGTGCAGGTGAGGTTGTACAGGTAGGGTTAGCAGGTAGGGGTTGTACGGGTGGGGTGTACAGGTGGGGGTGTGAGATTGGGTTTTACAGGTGAGATTATTCGTGTAGTTTTGCGATTGAGGTTTTGGTGGGTTTTGGGTGGTTTTGCAGGTGGGGGTGACAGGTGGGGTGTGCAGGTTAGGTTTGCAGGTGGGGTGTACAGGTGGGGGTGTGGTGAGGGGCGTGGTAAGGTGTGGTCATCTCTGACGGTAGACCACAGCCAGTTTTAACCACGGTGAGGAATGATATGATGATGATGAGGGATGATGATGATGAGGATGATGATGATGATTGATGATGATGATATTGATGATGATGATGATGAGGATGATGATGATAATGATGATGATGAGGATAATGGGGATGATGATGATGAGGATAATGAGGATGATGATGATGATGATAATGAGGATGATATATATTTCACCCAAAAATATAATATACAAGAAACATATTAATAAAAGTTTAATAATAATACTTTGAAAATTTTACACATAATGCAAAACAAATTGGTTTATACTCAACTGCACTTAAGCGTATGCAAATTAGAGTCAACAATACCCTTTCACTATCTGCCAGGAAGAAGATGACATATGCATGTTATCGTTAGTTGAGATATTTCGTTATCTTACTTTACCTGTCTGGAGGAGGTGGGGAGAGGGGAGAAATCAACAGGTGAGATAATTAGGACTACCTCAGGTGTGTTAGGGTTAGTTATCAAGGTGTGTGATGATTGGGTGTTGTTTATCAGGAAGAGGAGGAAGAAGAGAGGAGGAAGAGGAGGAGGAGGAAGAGAGAGGAGGAAGAGGAAGAAGAGGATTTGCTGTGTACATATGGGTTAGTAGATTATACTGGTGATAAGATACACACACACACACACACACACACACACACACACACACACACACACACACACACACACACACACACACACACGTAGATTCATTATACAAAGTTATTTATGCTAATCATAAATAACTTCTCCAGGAAATAAAGTAAAAAAAACAAAAAGCAGCCATGTTTGTGTAGTTCTCAGGGCAGTGAATAGGAGACAGACAGACAGATAGACAGACAGACAGACAGACAGACAGACAGACAGACAGACAGACAGACTGACAGACAGACAGACAGACAGACAGACAGACTGACAGACAGACAGCCAGCCAGACAGGATAGACAGGATGAAAAATTGCATTTTGCATCTTTTTGTCTACATGAAGTTACTATTCCCAAAGTTACTGTGGGGTGGGGGTGGGGGGTGTTGTGTATGTGTGTGTGTGTGTGTGTGTGTGTGTGTGTGTGTGTGTGTGTGTGTGTGTGTGTGTGTGTGAGGGAGCTTAGGGAGGAGGGAGTGTACAGTATAGTACCTGGCTTGTCGTGACCTGCCCTCCTCCTCCTGTTCTCCTGTTCCTCCTCTTCCTATCCCTTTGTTTCCTCCTCCTCCTCTGTTCCTCCTTCTCAGTCTCTTGTTCCTCTTCCTTCCTCCTTCTTTCTTCTCCTTCCCTTTCTTCCCTTCCGTCTCCTTGTCCTCTTCCTTCTCCTCCTCCTTACTGTCCTTCTCCTAACCCACATTCTGTTCCTCCCGCCTCCTCCTATTCTCCTCTTCCTCCTCCTCCTCTCTCTCCTCCTCCCTCTGTCCTTCTTCTTCCTCCTCTCTTCATCTCGTGAGTGTCGACGCTCAGGTGATGCTTTTAACCTTCACTTGTCTGGTCTGACTGTGTGAGGACGCCTGGTCTCTGCCACCCGTCCACACCCACTCATCCACACACATTCATATCCACCCCTCCAGCTACCCACCCATAACCATCCATCCACCTAACCACCCATAGTCATCCATCCATATCCATCCATTCATCCACACCCATTCACGGCCATCCAAACCCATTCATATTTATTCACACTCACCTATAGCCCATCACACTTACCCACACTCACGTAAAACCACCTAAACCCACACCTACCCACACCGACCCACACCTACCCACACGTCGTGACTTCCTCAGTACCTCCCCACCAACGCCTACCTAACCACGACAAAACACTAAAAATAAAAACTATTTCCTAATCCTTACTTCCTTCCCCATGTGCCCCTCCCACCCCTCCCCCTTATCTAGCCTCACCTCTACCTTCCACCCTTTCTCTACCCTACCTCTACCCTCCTACCCCCACCCCCTTATTCTCTACCCCTCCTCTACAACACTACACTTGAAGGAGAAAGTCTCATTACCCATGGCAGCTCACCACCGATAGTACCGTACATGTTTGTTTATGCTCGGTACGATAGTGAGTACGGTATTGTAAACCAGTTTAATTACGATAACTTGCGATACGATAATTTAGTTAGTTTTAGTATGGTAATTGGATTTGGTGAGTATGTGTATGTATGTATGTATGTATGTATGTATGTATGTATGTATGAACAAGTGTTGTGTGTACAGTGACCTCTTAGCATGACGGAACACCTCGGCTTGACTTTCTCTGACTGTTGTGTGTGTGTGTGTATGTGTGAGAGAGAGAGAGAGAGAGAGAGAGAGAGAGAGAGGAACACACTCACTATTACACGGTGGAAAGTAGAACAAGGGGTCAGGCCGAAGTAAAAGGTAAGAGTCAGTTTGTTAAGATGAATGACTGGAATGGTGAGGAAGAACCGTGAGAACTCTCCATGGAGGTGAGAGAGAGAGAGAGAGAGAGGAGAGAGAGATGCCCATCCGTATTACCCTCGTAAATAATGTAAACAAAGTCCTTAGTATTCATTGTTGTCCTATTTGGAGAGAGGCGAGGAAATTATCACCATCACCATACCAGAACCACCACAACAACCACCACACCACAACCACCACACACCACAACCACACCACAACCACCATCCCCATCACCACCATCCCCATCACCACAACCACCATCCGCATCACCAAACCACAACCACCACACACACAACCACCATTCCATAACCACCACACCATAACCACCACACCACAACCACCACACCATAACCACCTCACACCACAACCACCACACCATAACCACCACACCACAACCACTATCACCATCACCACCATCCCCATCACCACAACCACCATCCGCATCACAAACAATAACCACCACACCAATACCACCACACACACAACCACTATCACCATCACCACCATCACGACAAGAGAATAACACCAACAACGTGTCTTGGTTATACATCAGTTGTTTATTAACCATCAACAACCCACAACTCACAACACCAGCATGTTTATATTTACACCTGAAGAGACGTACAGTAATTGAGGAATCGTGTCTACCTGGGGATCGAGTCGAGATACTTCTTCCAGGATGAGGTATCAAGTAGACATTATCTCCATTATGTCTTGATATCTGGAGGAGGAGGAGGAGGAGGAGGAGGGGAGGAGGAGAGGAGGAAGAGGAGGAAGAGGAGGAGGAGAGGAGGAAGAGGAGGAGGAGGAGGAGGAGGAGAGCAGTTTTCAAGTGAGACTGAGTGACTTAACGATTTTGCCCTGAGAGAGAGAGAGAGAGAGAGAGAGAGAGACACAATTACATAAACGATAATAATCCACATATGTACGAAAGCCACACATTATACAACTCTTATTACATGCTGAGTTAGATTAGATTTGATTAGTTTAGAGTAAGTTAGGTTAGGTTAGGTTAGGTTAGGTTAATATATACAATACTCACGTCTTTGTCTAGTACACAGGTTTAATATTTACACTAATACTGAAAGTCATAGGGAGAAATTATTTTGACACATGAATTCAAAACACATTATGTCTTTTTACGAGTAATATGTGTCAAGGAGGAGGCCAAGGAGGAGGTGGGTGAAACTTGAGGTGAACAATGGTGTGACGGTGGTGTTAGTGTGTGTGTGTGTGTGTGTGTTGGATATATCAAGACTCAACACACCACTACCATACATCAACACTCCCAACACCACTACACTCAAACACCACACTCAAACACCACACTCAAACACCACACTCAAACACCACACTCATACACCACACTCAAACACCACACTCAAACACCACACTCAAACACCTCTCTCAAACACCACACTCAAACACCACACTCAAACACCACACTCAAACACCTCTCTCAAACACCACACTCATACACCACACTCAAACACAACACTCAAACACCACACTCAAATACCACACTCAAACACCCAAAACAAAACTATCATAACTAAAGTCTATTAAAACCTCACCAAAATCTATCACACTCTTTATCATCCTCTTTATCATACCTCGACTATGCTTGTTAACATAACCTCTAATGGTGATTACCCCCTTAGTTGTTGACATAATTTCCTTGGTCTATTTGTTAGCGTCATTATATCCAGTACCTGTGTGACGTCATTAATTACCTCATTGTACCAGGTGTATTATGTTTGTTTACTTCTGTGGAATCATTGTTTTCACGTTTGTTTGTTTGTTTGTTTATGATGTGTTTGATGATTGGATTTTTTGGGTTATGGTTTTTGTTGTTACTCTGGTATGTATGTATGTATGTATGTATGTATGTATGTATGTATGTATGTATGTGTGTATGTATGGTGTAATATGATAGGTAATTCTTGGGTGTAAACATACTTTCCCTCACCCCATACACCCATTCTCTTTGTCTGTCTGTCTGTCTGTCTGTCTGTCTTTCTCTCTATGTCCTTTTGTTATGAGTTTCTCTCTCTCTCTCTCTCTCTCTCTCTCTCTCTCTCTTCTTTGTGTCTTTATCCTTACTTTCACTTCATCTCTCTTTTATTCTCTCATCCTTTCTCTTTTCACCTCTCCATTCCTACCTCCCTACTCCCTTCCTCCCTCCTCCTTACCTCCCTCCCCCCCCTTCCCTCCCTCCTCCTTTCCTTTCCTCTCCATCCCACCTCCTTTCTGTCCCTTCCTCCACATCATCTCCTTCCCTACCTTCCTCCACTCCATAATTATCACCTGTAAACCTCCATCCACCCCTCCCTTCCCCGCCTCCTTCCCTTTCTTCCTCCCTTCTCCCTCCCTCCATCCCTCTCCCTCATAGAAAGTGAAATTAAGAAGAGGGGTGGAGGTGGGACGGGGGTGGTTGCCAAGATGAACTGTACGATAAGTTCCTCACGCGTGCGAGAGATGGTCAGTCGGTGTTCTGCAATACATACAGGCGGTAGGTCGGTATAATGAGGTGAAAGGGAGAGAGAGAGAGAAAGGGAGAGAGAGAGAGACAGGGAGAGAGAGAGACAGACAGACAGACGTGGGAAAAAAAATCCGTAAGAAAGTATTTTATAGGTGTTGTGTTGTGATGTAGGATGATTACTGATGCCAAGAGAACTGGATGATGTAGGATGATTTGTGTTTCAGGATTACAATATCGAACCATGGAGTTGGATTTATTGAACCCCGGAGTCGGATTTATTGAACCCCGGAGTCGGATTTATTGAACCCCGGAGTCGGATTCAGTTACAAACCTAT
>NW_024726436.1:22500-24038 GCF_018991925.1 Homarus americanus
AGTCAGGGAGTAACGCACACACAGACAACACGGAGCGGAGAAAGTCACTCATTACGGAACTTTTACCTCCTCCTGCTACTTGGGGGTGGGGGGAGGTGGTGGAGGTGTTACTTGTAAGGGAAGGTGGAGGGGAGGTGTTACTTGTAGGGGAAGGTGAAAGGAATTGTTACTTATACAGAGGAAGTGTGGAGGGAACATGCTACTTACAGGAAGAAGGTGAGGAGATACTGTTACTTATAGGGAAAGGTCTGTCTGTCTGTCTGTCTGTCTCTGTCTTTCTGTCTGTTTGTCTATCTAATCTGTCTATCATTCTGTCTGTCTGTCTGTGTGTGTCTGTCTATCTGTCTGTCATTCTGTCTTTCGGTCTGTCTCTCTATCTGTCTATCTATATGTATGTCTGTCTGTCTGTCTGTCTGTATATCTGTCTGTCTGTCTGTCTGTGTCTGTCTATCTATCTGTCATTCTGTATATATCTGTTAGTCATTCTGTCTGTCTGTCTGTCTAAAATGATAAAAACACCAACGTTTTCTCTCCTGTCTAATATTACTCCTATCGGGTCCCCTTTAAATGGCGGCTGAAGATGAAAGTGTTTTTAAATATCGAGGTATAGTAGACGGGAAAATCCATACAGGTGAAAGCTAATTAATTGGTACCTAGAGTGGGTCTGATTTACCTGTTCATCATCTTCCTTTCTGTCATTATTTTCTCCTTTTTTTTTTTACTTTCTTTCTTTCTTATTAGTGTTTTTTCATTTCATTTTCTGTTTTCTTTTTGTTTGTTTCACTTTCTTTTCTCCCTCTTTCTCTCTCTCTCTTACCTTCATCAGGGAGTGAAAGGTCGAGCCACATGAACTGACTACTTGACGTCTAGGATCAACTGGCTAGGCCAGGATCTGGAGGAGTGGCTAGGATCAGATGAGGAGGGGCTAGGATCAGATGAGGAGGGGCTAGGATCAGATGAGGAGGGCTAGGATCTGCTGAGGAGAGCTAGGATCGTGTACGGAGGGCTAGGATCACCCCACAAGCTTACTTGCCTTTCTCCCTCCTCCCCCCCACAGAATGTCAACCAGGTAGATGTTAGGTGTCTTAAAACCATCCTAAAGGAGGTGAGGGGATGTTTCTTCCTACGTCAGGATGTATAGGATTTCTAGGGGGCATGTAGTTGATGAAGGAGGTGAGAGGCTGTTTCTCCTACGTCAGATGAATCCGTCAAGATAAGCGCCACCCCTCCAGCAGACAGGTTCTCTTGAGACGCCCAGGAAGGAAAGCGACGAGGTGCGATATTGCAGGGGTGTGTTTTTTGTGTGAGTGTTTTTTCTTTAATGATTTTAACATCTTTATTAGGGTTTGTTGATGTATGGGAGGGGGAGGGAGGGTGAGGGGATGGAAGGAAGGAGGTGAGGGAAGGACGGGGGGTGAAGGAAGGAGGGTGAGGGCAGGGGGACGGGTGGAAGGAAGGAGGGTGAGGGAAGGGGCAGGGGGGTGGAAGGAAGGGAGGGTGAGGGCAAGCAATACGTAACTGGAACGAAGTATACTGAT
>NW_024726437.1:0-13836 GCF_018991925.1 Homarus americanus
TCAGTGCCATGAAACAGGGTGTCAGGGCCGGGCACCCCTACAGTGCTGCGAACCGGGGTGTGAGGGCCGGGCACCCCTTCACATGACCTGGGATGTGAGAGTCAGGCACCCCTTCAGTGAAATTAATCGGGGTGTGAGGGCTGGGCACCCCTTTAGCACCATGACCCAGGGTGTTAGGGCCGGGCTCGATTTCAGTGCCAAGAATCGGGGTGTGAGGGCCGGGAACCCCATCAGCACCATGACCCTGGGTGTGAGGGCCGGGAGCCGCTTCAACCCCATGACCCGGGGTGTGAGGGCCGGGCACCCCTTTAGGTCCGTGATCCGGGGTGTCATGGCCGTGCACCCCTTCAGTGACATGACCCGGGGTGCGAGGGCCGGGCACCCCTTTAGTGACATGACCCGGGGTGTGAAGGCCGGGCACCCCTCCAGCACCATGACCCGGGGTGTGAGGGCCGGGCACCACTTCAGTGACATGACCCGCGGTGTGAGGGCCGGGCAAACCTTCAGTGCCATGGCCAGGGGTGTGAAGGCAGGGCACCCCTTCAGCACCATGACCCGGCGTGTGAGGGCCGGGCTCCCCTTCAGTGCCATGACCCGGGATGTGAGGGCTGGGCACCCTTCAGTGACATGACCAAGGGTGTGAGGACCGGGCACCCGTTCAGTGCCATAAATAGGGGTGTGATGTCCGGGCACCCCTACAGTGTTATGAACCGGGGTGTGAGGGCCGGGCACCCTTTCACATGACCCGGGGTGTGAGGGCCAGCAACCACTTCAGTGCCATGACCCTGGGTATGAGGGCCGGGCACCCCTTCACTGGCATGAAACGGGGTGTGGGGGCAGGGCACCCCAGTGATAGACAGGGTGTAGGGCCAGGCACACTGCAGCCCAGGATGTAAGGGCCGGAGGCACCCCTTCAGCACCATGACCCAGGAGTGTGAGCTGGGCACAGCAGTGAGCCTTGAACCTGGGTGAGGGCCAGGTACCCTTCAGTGACATGACCCAAGGTGTGAGGACCGGGCACCCCTAAAAGCACCATGACCCGGGGTGTGAGGGCCAGGCACCTCCAGTGCCATAACCCAGGTGTGAGGGCCGGGCACCCCTTCAGTGTCACCAATCGGGGTGTGAGGGCCAGGCACCCTTTCAGTTCCATGAAACGGGGTGTGTCGGCCGGGCACCCCTTCAGGGACATAACCCGGGGTGTGAAGGCCGGGCACCCCATCAGCACCATGACCCGGGGTGTTAGGGCTGGGCACCCTTTTAGGTCCATGACCCGGGGTGTCATGGCCGTGCACCCCTTCAGTGACATGACCCGGGGTGTTTGGACCGGGCACCCCTTTAGTGACATGACCCATGGTGTGAAGGCCGGGCACCCCTCCAGCACCATGACCTGGGGAGTGAGGGCCAGGCACCCCTTCAGTGCCATGACGCGGGTGTGAGGGCCGGGCACCCTTTGAGTGCCATGAAACGGGGTGTGAGGGCCGGGCACCCCTACAGTGCTGCGAACCGGGGTGTGAGGGCCGGGTACCCCTTCACATGACCTGGGGTGTGAGGGTCGGGCCCCCCTTCAGTGACATGACCCGGGGTGTGAGGACCGGGCACCTCTTTAGTGACATGACCTGGGGTGTGAAGGCAGGGCACTCCTTCAGCACCATGACCCGGGGTGTGAGGGCCGGGCACCCCTTCCGTGCCATGACCCGGGGTGTGAGGGCCGGGCACCCCTTCAGTGTCACGAATCGGGGTGTGAGGACCGGGCACCCCTTCAGTGACATGACCCGGGGTGTGAGGGCTGGGCACCACTTCAGTGATATGACCCCGGGGTGTGAGGGCCGGGCACCGCTTTAGTGACATGACCCGGGGTGTGAGGGCCGGGCACCCCTTCAGCACCATGACCCGAGGCGTAAGGGCTGGGCTCCCCTTCAGTGCCATTACCCGGGGTGTGAGGGCTGGGCACCCTTCAGTGACATGACCAAGGGTGTGAGGACCGGACACCCGTTCAGTTCCATGAATAGGGGTGTGATGTCCGGGCACCCCTTTATCTCCATGACCCGGTATATGAGGGCTGGGCACCCCTCCAGCACCATGGCCCGGGGTTGTGAGGGCCGGGCACCCTTTCAGTGACATGACCCGGGTGTGAGGGCCGGGCACCCCTCCAGCACCATGGCCAGGGGTGTTAGGGCCGGGCACCCTTTCAGTGCCATGAATCGGGGTATGAGGGCCGGGCACCACTTTAGGTACATGACCAGGGGTGTGAGGGCCGGGCAAAGCTTCAGTGCCATGTCCAGGGGTGTGAATGCCGGGCACCTAATCAGTGCCATGACCCGGGGTGTGAGGGCCAGGCACCCCTTAAGTGCCATGAAACGGCGTGTGAGTGCCGGCACCCATACAGTGCTGAACCAGGGTGTCGAGCACCCTTTACAGACCCGGGGTGTGAGGGCCGGGCACCCCTTCAGTGCCATGACCCGGAGTGTGAGGGCCGGGCACCCCTTCAGTGTCACCAATCGGGGTGTGAGGGCCAGGCACCCTTTCAGTGCCATGAAACGGGGTGTGAGGGCCGGGCACCCCTACAGTGCTGCGAACCGGGGTGTGAGAGCTGGACACCCTTTCAGTGCCATGAATCGGGGTGTGAGGGCCGGGCACCCCTTCATCACCATGAGCCGGGATGTGAGGGCCCGGCACCCATCCAGCACCATGGCCCGGGGTGTGAGGGCAAGACACCCCTTCAGTGACATGACCCGGGGTGTGTCGGCCGGGCACCCCTTCAGGGACATGACCCGGAGTGTGAGGGCCGGGCACCCCATCAGCACCATGACCCGGGGTGTTAGGGCCGGGCACCCTTTTAGGTCCATAACCCGGGGTGTCATGGCCGTGCACCCCTTCAGTGACATGACCCGGGGTGTGAGGACCGGGCACCCCTTTAGTGACATGACCCTGGGTGTGAAGGCCGGACACTCCTCCAGCACCATGACCTGGGGAGTGAGGGCCAGGCACCCCTTCAGTGCCATGACCCAGGTGTGAGGGCCGGGCACCCTTTGAGTGCCATGAAACGGGGTGTGAGGGCCGGGCACCCCTACAGTGCTGCGGACCGGGGTGTGAGGGCCGGGTACCCTTCACATGACCTGGGGTGTGAGGGTCGGGCACCCCTTCAGTGACATGACCAGGGGTGTGAGGACCGGGCACCTCTTTAGTGACATGACCTGGGGTCTGAAGGCAGGGCAGCACCCCCACCAGCACCATGACCCGGGGTGTGAGGCCAGGCACCTATTCAGTGCCATGACCGAGTGTGAGCAGGCACCCCTTCAGTGACGCGGCCAGGGTGTGAGGGCCAGGCACCGCTAGTGACATGACCCGGGGTGTGAGGGCTGGGCACCACTTCAGTGACATGACCTGGGGTGTGATGGCAGGGCACCGCTTTACTGAAATGACCCGGGGTGTGAGGGCTTGGCACCCCTTCAGTGACATAACCAAGGGTGTGAGGACCGGGCACCCGTTCAGTGCCATGAATCGTGGTGTGATGTCCGGGCACCCCTCCAGCACCATGGCCCGGGGTGTGAAGGCCGGGCACCCTTTCAGTGACATGACCCGTGGTGTGAGGGCCGGGCACCCCTCCAGCACCATGGCCTGGGGTGTGAGGGCCGGGCACCCCTTCAGTGTCATGACCCGGATGTGTCAGGGCCTGACACCCCTCCAGCACCATGGCCCGGGGTATGAGGGCCGGGCACCCCTCCAGCACCATGACCCGGGGTGTGAGAGCCAGGCACCCCTTCAGTGCCATGACCAGGGGTGTGAGGGCCGGGCAAAGCTACAGTGCCATGGCCAGGGGTGTGAGGGCCGTGCACCTCATCAGTGCCATGACCCGGGGTGTGTGGAACGGGCACCCCTTAAGTGCCATGAAACGGGGTGTGAGTGCAGGGCACCCATACATTGCTTTGTACCAGGGTGTGAGGGTAGGGCACCCCTTCACCAGACCCGGGGTGTCAGGGCTGGGCACCCCTCCAGCACCATGACTCGGAGTGTGAGGGCCTGGCACCCCATAAGTGACATGAACCGGGGTTTTAGGGCCGGGCACCCCTTCAGTGACATGAAACGGGGTGTGGGGGCAGGGCATCCCTACAGTGTTATGAACCGGGGTGTGAGGGCCTGGCACCCCTTCAGCACCATGCCATGGGGTGTGAGGACAAAGCACCCCTTCAGTGCCATGACCCGGGGTGTGAGGGCCGGGCACCCTTTCAGTGCCATGAAACGGGGTGTGAGGGCCGGGCACCCCTAAAGTGCTGCAAACCGGGGTGTGAGGGCCGGGTACCCCTTCACATGACTTGAGGTGTGAGGGTCAGGCACCCCTTCAGTGAAATGAATCGGGGTGTGAGGGCTGGGCACCCCTTAGGCACCATGACCCAGGGTGTGAGGGCCGGGCACCCTTTCAGTGACATGACCCGGGTGTGAGGGCCGGGCACCCCTCCAGCACCATGGCCTGGGGTGTTAGGGCCGGGCACCCCTTCAGTGTCATGACCCGGATGTGTCAGGGCCTGACACCCCTCCAGCACCATGGCCTGGAGTGTGAGGGCCGGGCACCCTTTCAGTGCCATGAATCGGTGTGTGAGGGCCGGGCACCACTTTAGGTACATGACCAGGGGTTTGAGGGCCGGGCAAAGCTTCAGTGCCATGTCCAGGGGTGTGAATGCCGGGCACCTCATCAGTGCCATGACCCGGGGTGTGATGGCCGGGCACCCCTTAAGTGCCATGAAACGGCGTGTGAGTGCCGAGCACCCATACAGTGCTTTGAACCAGGGTGTGAGGATCGAGCACCCCTTTACAAGACCCGGGGTGTCAGGGCTGGGCACTCCTCCTGCACCATGACCCGGAGTGTGAGGGCCGGGCACCCCATAAGTGACATGAACCGGGGTTTTAGGGCCGGGCACCCCTTCAGTGACATGAAACGGGGTGTGAGAGCCGGGCACCCTTTCACATGACCCGGGGTGTAAGGGCCTGACACCCTTTCAGCACCATCACACGGGGTGTGAGGGCCAGGCACCCCTTCAGTGCCATGACCCGGAGTGTGAGAGCTGGGCACCCCTTCAGTGACAAGACCCGGGGTGTGAGAGCCGGGCACCCTTTCAGTGACAAGACCTGGGGTGGGGAGCTGGGCACCCCTTCAGTGACAAGACCTGGGTGTGAGAGCCGGGCACCTTTTAGTGACATGACCCGGGGTGTGAGGGCCGGGCACCCCTTCAGCACCATGACCCGGGGTGTCATGGCCGTGCACCCCTTCAGTGACATGACCCGGGGTGTGAAGGCCGGGCACCCCTCCAGCACCATGACCCGGGAAGTGAGGGCCAGGCACCCCTTCAGTGCCATGACCCGGGGTGTGAGAGCCGGGCACCCTTTCAGTGCCATGAAACGGGGTGTGAGGGCCGGGCACCCCTACAGTGCTGCGAACCGGGGTGTGAGAGCCGGGTACCCCTTCACATGACCTGGGGTGTGAGGTTCGGGCAACCCTTCAGTGAAATGAATCGGGGTGTGAGGGCTGCGCACCCCTTCAGCACCATGACCCAAGGTGTTAGGGCCGGGCTCGATTTCAGTGACAAGAATCAGGGTGTGAGGGCCGGGCACCCCATCAGCACCATGACCCGGGTTGTGAGGGCCGGGAACCGCTTCAACTCCATGACCCAGGTTGTGAGGGCCGGGCACCGCTTTAGGTCCATGACCAGGGGTGTCATGGCCGTGCACCCCTTCAGTGACATGACCCGGGGTGTGAGGGCCGGGTACCCCTTTTGTGACATGACCTGGGATGTGAAGGCCGGACACCCCTCCAGCACCATGACCCGGGGTGTGAGGGCCAGGCACCCCTTCAGCACCATGACCCGGGGTGTGAGGGCCCGGCACCCCTTCAGTGCCATGACCCGGGGTGTGAGGGCCGGGCACCCCTTCAGTGTCACGAATCGGGGTGTGAGGGCCGGGCACCCCTTCAGTGACATGACCCTGGGTATGAGGGCCGGGCACCCCTCCAGCACCATGACCCGGGGTGTGAGGGCCGGGCACCCCTTCAGTGCCATGACCCGGGGTGTGAGGGCCGGGCACCCCTTCAGTGTCACGAATCGGGGTGTGAGGGCCGGGCACCCCTTCAGTGACATGAACCGGGGTGTCAGGGCCGAGCATCCCATCAGCACCATGACCCGGGGTGTGAGGGCCGGGCACCCCTTTAGGTCCATGACCCGTGGTGTCATGGCCGTGCACCCCTTCAGTGACATGACCCGGGGTGTGAGGGCCGGGCACCCGTTTAGTGACATGACCCGGGGTGTGAAGGCTGGGCACCCCTCCAGCACCATGACCCGGGGTGTGAGGGCCGGGCACCCGTCCAGCACCATGACCCGGGGTGTGAGGGCCGGGCACCCCTTCAGTGACATGACCCGGGGTGTGAGGGCCGGGCACCAATCCAGCACCGTGGCCCGGGGTGTGAGGGAAGGACACCCCTTCAGTGACATGACCCGGGGTGTGAGGGCCGGGCACCCCTCCAGCACCATGGCCTAGGGTGTGAGGGCCGGACACCCCTTCAGTGTCATGACCCGGATGCGTCAGGGCCTGACAACCCTCCAGCACCATGGCCCGGAGTGTGAGGGCCGGGTCACCGTTTCAGTGCCATGAATCGGGGTGTGAGGACCGGGCAAAGCTTCAGTGCCATGGCCAGGGGTGTGAATGCCGGTCACCTCATCAGTGCCATGACCCGGGGTAAAGGGGGCCAGGCACCCCTTTAGTGCTTTGACCCGGGGTGTGAGGGCCGAGCACCACTTTAGGTACATGACCAGGGGTGTGAGGGCCGGGCAAAGCTTCAGTGTCATGGCCAGGGGTGTGAGGGCCGGGCAAAGCTTCAGTGACATGGCCAGGGGCGTGAATGCCGGGCGCCTCATCAGTGTCATGACCCGGATGTGTCAGGGCCTGCCACCCCTCCAGCACCATGGCCCGGAGTGTGAATGCCGGGCACCCCTCCAGCACCATGACCCGGCGTGTGAGGGCCGGGCACCCCTACAGTGCTACGAACCGGGTTGTGAGGGCCGGGCACCCTTTCAGTGCCATGAATCAGGGTGTGAGGGCCGGGCACCCCTTCAGCACCATGGCCCGGGATGTGAGGGCCGGCACCCCTTAGTGCCATGACCAGGCCGGGCACCCCTTCAGTGACATGACCCGGGGTGTGAGGGCAGGTCACCCCTCCAGCACCACGACCCGTGTGAGGGCTGGCACCACTTCAGCACCATTACCTGGGTGTGAGGGGCCAGGCACCCCTTCAGTGCTATGTGGAGGGGCCGGGCACCCCTTCAGTGTCATGACCCGGATGTGTCAGGGCCTGACACCCCTCCAGCACCATGGCCCGGGGTATGAGGGCCGGGCACCCCTCCAGCACCATGACCCGGGGTGTGAGAGCCAGGCACCCCTTCAGTGCCATGACCAGGGGTGTGAGGGCCGGGCAAAGCTACAGTGCCATGGCCAGGGGTGTGAGGGCCGTGCACCTCATCAGTGCCATGACCCGGGGTGTGTGGAACGGGCACCCCTTAAGTGCCATGAAACGGGGTGTGAGTGCAGGGCACCCATACATTGCTTTGTACCAGGGTGTGAGGGTAGGGCACCCCTTCACCAGACCCGGGGTGTCAGGGCTGGGCACCCCTCCAGCACCATGACTCGGAGTGTGAGGGCCTGGCACCCCATAAGTGACATGAACCGGGGTTTTAGGGCCGGGCACCCCTTCAGTGACATGAAACGGGGTGTGGGGGCAGGGCATCCCTACAGTGTTATGAACCGGGGTGTGAGGGCCTGGCACCCCTTCAGCACCATGCCATGGGGTGTGAGGACAAAGCACCCCTTCAGTGCCATGACCCGGGGTGTGAGGGCCGGGCACCCTTTCAGTGCCATGAAACGGGGTGTGAGGGCCGGGCACCCCTAAAGTGCTGCAAACCGGGGTGTGAGGGCCGGGTACCCCTTCACATGACTTGAGGTGTGAGGGTCAGGCACCCCTTCAGTGAAATGAATCGGGGTGTGAGGGCTGGGCACCCCTTAGGCACCATGACCCAGGGTGTGAGGGTCGGGCACCCTTTCAGTGACATGACCCGGGTGTGAGGGCCGGGCACCCCTCCAGCACCATGGCCTGGGGTGTTTGGGCCGGGCACCCCTTCAGTGTCATGACCCGGATGTGTCAGGGCCTGACACCCCTCCAGCACCATGGCCTGGAGTGTGAGGGCCGGGCACCCTTTCAGTGCCATGAATCGGGGTGTGAGGGCCGGGCACCACTTTAGGTACATGACCAGGGGTTTGAGGGCCGGGCAAAGCTTCAGTGACATGTCCAGGGGTGTGAATGCCGGGCACCTCATCAGTGCCATGACCCGGGGTGTGAGGGCCGGGCACCCCTTAAGTGCCATGAAACGGCGTGTGAGTGCCGAGCACCCATCCAGTGCTTTGAACCAGGGTGTGAGGATCGAGCACCCCTTTACAAGACCCGGAGTGTGAGGGCCGGGCACCCCATAAGTGACATGAACCGGGGTTTTAGGGCCGGGCACCCCTTCAGTGACATAAAACGGGGTGTGAGAGCCGGGCACCCTTTCACATGACCCGGGGTGTAAGGGCCTGACACCCCTTCAGCACCATCACACGGGGTGTGGGGCCAGGCACCCCTTCAGTGCCATGACCCGGAGTGTGAGAGCTGGGCACCCCTTCAGTGACATGACCCGGGGTGTGAGGGCCGGGCACCCCTTCAGCACCATGACCCGGGGTGTGAGCTGGGCACCTTCAGTGACAAGACCTGGGTGTGAGAGCGGGCACCCTTTCCAGTGACATGACCCGGGGTGTGAGGGCCGGGCACCCCTTCAGCACCATGACCCGGGGTGTCATGGCCGTGCACCCCTTCAGTGACATGACCCGGGGTGTGAAGGCCGGGCACCCCTCCAGCACCATGACCCGGGAAGTGAGGGCCAGGCACCCCTTCAGTGCCATGACCCGGGGTGTGAGAGCCGGGCACCCTTTCAGTGCCATGAAACGGGGTGTGAGGGCCGGGCACCCCTACAGTGCTGCGAACCGGGGTGTGAGAGCCGGGTACCCCTTCACATGACCTGGGGTGTGAGGTTCGGGCAACCCTTCAGTGAAATGAATCGGGGTGTGAGGGCTGCGCACCCCTTCAGCACCATGACCCAAGGTGTTAGGGCCGGGCTCGATTTCAGTGACAAGAATCAGGGTGTGAGGGCCGGGCACCCCATCAGCACCATGACCCGGGTTGTGAGGGCCGGGAACCGCTTCAACTCCATGACCCAGGTTGTGAGGGCCGGGCACCGCTTTAGGTCCATGACCAGGGGTGTCATGGCCGTGCACCCCTTCAGTGACATGACCCGGGGTGTGAGGGCCGGGTACCCCTTTTGTGACATGACCTGGGATGTGAAGGCCGGACACCCCTCCAGCACCATGACCCGGGGTGTGAGGGCCAGGCACCCCTTCAGCACCATGACCCGGGGTGTGAGGGCCCGGCACCCCTTCAGTGCCATGACCCGGGGTGTGAGGGCCGGGCACCCCTTCAGTGTCACGAATCGGTGGTGTGAGGGCCGGGCACCCCTTCAGTGACATGACCCTGGGTGTGAGGGCCGGGCACACCTTCAGTGCCATGGCCAGGGGTGTGACGGCCGGGCACCGCTTCAGTGCCATGACCCGGGGTGTGAGGGCCGAGCACCCCTTCAGTGACATGAAACGAGGTATGAGGGCCGGGCACCCCTACAGAGCTATGAACCGGGGTGTGAGGGCCGTGAACCCCTTCACATGACACGGTGTGAGGGACTGGCACCGTTTCAGTGCCATGACCCAGGGTGTGAGGGCCGGGCACCCCTTTAGTGACATGACCGGGGTGTGAGGGCCGGGCACCCTTCAGTGCATGAAAGGGGTGTGGGGGCAGGGCACCCCTACAGTGACCCGGGGTGTGAGGGCCAGGCACCCCTTCAGCAACATGACCCGGGGTGTGAGGCCGTGCACCCCTTCAGTGACATGACCTGGGGTGTGAGGGCCGGGCACCAATCCAGCACCGTGGCCCGGGGTGTGAGGGAAGGACACCCCTTCAGTGACATGACCCGGGGTGTGAGGGCCGGGCACCCCTCCAGCACCATGGCCTAGGGTGTGAGGGCCGGACACCCCTTCAGTGTCATGACCCGGATGCGTCAGGGCCTGACAACCCTCCAGCACCATGGCCCGGAGTGTGAGGGCCGGGTCACCGTTTCAGTGCCATGAATCGGGGTGTGAGGACCGGGCAAAGCTTCAGTGCCATGGCCAGGGGTGTGAATGCCGGTCACCTCATCAGTGCCATGACCCGGGGTAAAGGGGGCCAGGCACCCCTTTAGTGCTTTGACCCGGGGTGTGAGGGCCGAGCACCACTTTAGGTACATGACCAGGGGTGTGAGGGCCGGGCAAAGCTTCAGTGTCATGGCCAGGGGTGTGAGGGCCGGGCAAAGCTTCAGTGACATGGCCAGGGGCGTGAATGCCGGGCGCCTCATCAGTGTCATGACCCGGATGTGTCAGGGCCTGCCACCCCTCCAGCACCATGGCCCGGAGTGTGAATGCCGGGCACCCCTCCAGCACCATGACCCGGCGTGTGAGGGCCGGGCACCCCTACAGTGCTACGAACCGGGTTGTGAGGGCCGGGCACCCTTTCAGTGCCATGAATCAGGGTGTGAGGGCCGGGCACCCCTTCAGCACCATGGCCCGGGGTGTGAGGGCCGGGCACCCCTTAAGTGACATGACCCGGGGTGTGACGGCCGGGCACCCCTTCAGTGACATGACCCGGGGTGTGAGGGCCGGGCACCCCATCAGCACCACGACCCGGGGTGTGAGGGCCGGGCACCACTTCAGCACCATTACCCGGGGTGTGAGGGCCAGGCACCTTCAGTGCCATGACCGGAGTGTGAGAGCTGGGCACCCCTTCAGTGACATGACCCGGGAGTAAGGGCGGGCATCCTTCCAGCACCAAGGCCTGGGGTGTGAGTGCGGGCACCCCTTCAGTATACTGACCCGGGTGTGTGTCAGGGCGGGCACCCCTTCCGTGAAGCATGAACCGGGATGTCAGGAGCGGGCATCCCCATCAGCACCATGACCGGGGTTTTGAGGGCGGGCACCCCTTGGGTCCATGACCCGGGGTGTCATGGCCCGTACACCTTCCGGTACATGACCCGGGGTGTGAGGCGGGCACCCGTTAGTGACATGACCCGGGGTGTGAAGCCGGGCACACCTCTAACACCATGACCCGCGGTGTGAGGACGGGCACCGTCCAGCACCATGACCCGGGTGTGAGGGCTAGGCACCCCTTCAGTGCCATGACCCGGGGTGTGAGGCGGGCACCCCTTCAGTGACATGACCGGGGTGTGAGGGCCGGGCGCAATCCAGCACCGTGGCCCGGGTGTGAGGGAAGGACACACCCCTTCAGTGACATGACCGGGGGTGTGAGGGCCGGAGCACTTGCCCCAGGTCCGCATGACCCGGGATATGTCATGGCCGTACACTTCTAGATTTACACGGCCGGGGTGGCGAGGGCGGGCACCCTTTCAGTGCCATGAAGCAGGGGTGTGAGGGCGGGCACCCCTACAGTGCTAACGAACCGGAGGGTGTGAGGGCGGGCACCCCTTCATATGACCCACAGGGTGTGAGGGTCAGGCACCTCTTCAGTGAAATGAATCGTGGTGTGAGGCTGGGCACCCCTTCAGCACCATGACCCAGGGAGTGTTAGGGCCGGGCTCGATTTCAGTGCCTTGACCCTGTGTGAGAGGGCCGGGGAGCCCTTCAGTGTCACGAATCGGGGTGTGAGGGCCGGGCACCCTTTCAGTGCCATGAAACGGGGTTTGAGGGCCGGGCACCAGTACAGTGCTGCGAACCGGGGTGTGAGGGCCGGGCACCCTTTCAGTACCATGAATCGGGGTGTGAGGACCGGGCACCCCTTCAGCACCATGACCCGGGGTGTGAGGGCAGGACACCCCTTCAGTTACATGACCCGGGGTGCGAGGGCCGGTCACCCCTTTAGTGCCATGACCCGGGGTGTGAGGGCCGGGCACGCCTTCAGTGCCATGACCCGGGGTGTGAGGGCCAGGCACCCCTTCAGTGCCATGACCCGGAGTGTGAAAGCTGGGCACCCCTTCAGTGACATGACCCGGGTGTGAGGGCAGGGCATCCTTCCAGCACCAAGGCCTGGGGTGTGAGTGCCGGGCACCCCTTCAGTGTCATGACCCGGGTGTGTCAGGGCCTGACACCCCATCAGCACCACGACCCGGGGTGTGAGGGCCGGGCACCACTTCAGCACCATGACCCGGGGTGTGAGGGCCGGGCAAAGCTTCAGTGCCATGGCCAGGGGTGTGAGGGCCGGGCACCTGATGAGTGCCATGACCAGGGGTGTGAGGGCCGGGCACCCTTTCAGTGACTTGACCCGGGGTGTGAAGGCCGGGCACCCCTCTAGCACCATGACCCGTGGTTTGAGGGCCGGGCACCCCTTTAGTGCTATGACCCGGGGTGTGAGGTCCGGGCACCACTTTAGGTACATGACCAGGGGTGTGAGAGCCGGGCAAACCTTCAGTGCCATGGCCAGGGGTGTGAGGGCCGGGCACCTCATCAGTACTATGACCCGGGGTGTGAGGGCCGGGCACCACTTCAGTGACATGACCCAGGGTGTGAGGGCCGGGCACACTAAGTACATGACCAGGGTGTTTGGGGCCCAGGAGCCTTCAGTGCCATAATGGGGTGTGAGGGCCGGGCACCTCATCAGTGCCATGACCGGGGTGTGAGCCAGGGCACCCTTTCACATGACCCGGGGTGTAAGGGCCGGGCACCCCTTCAGCACCATGACCCGGGGTGTGAGGGCCAGGCACCCCTTCAGTGCCATGACCCGGGATGTGAGGGCTGGGCAAAGCTTCAGTGTCATGGCCAGGGGTGTGAGGGCCGGGAAAAGCTTCAGTGACATGGCCAGGGGCGTGAATGCCTGGCGCCTCATCAGTGTCATGACCCAGATGTGTCAGGGCCTGACACCCCTCCAGCACCATGGCCCGGAGTGTGAGAGCTGGGCACCCCTTCAGTGACATTACCCGGGGTGTGAGGGCCGGGCACCCCTTCAGTGTCATGACCCGGATGTGTCAGGGCCTGACATCCCTCCAGCACCATGGCCCGGAGTGTGAATGCCGGGCACCCCTTCAGCACCATGACCCGGCGTGTGAGGGCCGGGCACCTCTACAGTTCTGCGAACCGGGGTGTGAGGGCCGGGCACCCTTTCAGTGCCATGAATCGGGGTGTGAGGGCCGGGCACCCCTTCCGCACCATAGCCCGGTGTAGGGCCGGAGCACCTTGATGACATGATCCGGGGTGTGACGGCCGGGCACCCCTTCAGTGACATGACCTGGGTTGTGAGGGCCGGGCACCCCATCAGCACCACGATTCGGGGTGTGAGGGCCGGGCACCACTTCAGCACCATGACCCGGGGTGTGAGGGCCAGGCACCCCTTCAGTGCCATGACCCGGAGTGGGAGAGCTGGGCACCCCTTCAGTGACATGACCCGGGGTGTGAGGGCCGGGCACCCTTCCAGCACCAAGGCCTGGGGTGTGAGGGCCGGGCACCCCTTCAGTGTCATGACCCGGGTGTGTCAGGGCCTGACACCCCTCCAGCACTATGGCCCGGGGTGTGAGGGCCGGGCACCCTTGCAGTGCCATGAATCGGGGTGTGAGAACCGGGCACAACTTTAGGTACATGACCAGGGGTGTGAGGGCCGGGCAAAGCTTCAGTGCCATGGCCAGGGGTGTGAGGGCCGGGCACCTCATGAGTGCCATGACCAGGGGTGTGAGGGCCGGGCAC
>NW_024726438.1:0-11948 GCF_018991925.1 Homarus americanus
TTACTTTCTTAAACAAGCCAGGTTGTTGCTTAATTCTCCTTTTGGCGTTGCCACACGTCAGTACTTGGGGAAGAGGTGGGAATGGCAGGAGATAAATTTTGTCCTGTTTCAAATATTTCATGAAAGTCTGAACAAAAAAAGTTTTATATTTGAGTATAAAGTTAACCCTGATGCTGTGGATTATGTAAAACATATATTTGAAAATGCTTAACTTGGCTCGGAGTTCTTGAGACCGTGCATATCATTACCTCACGCTGGGCGGGTACAGTATCCATTTATCATAACACCGGGAGAAAAAAGGTAAAAATCTCATCCCTGAAGAAGAGAAGAGGATGTTTCGTATCGCAAATCTGGTCTTCAACCCTCAGTAATTTTTTCCCTTCTTAATCCTAACACGGGATGAAACAATGAGGAATAGGAGAGTATAAAGAGATGATGAAGAGTTGAGAGAGAGAGAGAGAGAGAGAGAGAGAGAGAGAGAGAGAGAGCCATACTTCAACAGATTATCTCTTATATATACCTCTTACAAATCCATTTACTAATTCTTTAAATTTTCGTCCTGTAGTTTCCTTCGTTAACTCTCGTATAGTATCAACCTTAACCACCACAACACTCAAGAAATAATATCACCTCTATGATTAATCTCTACCTAAATTATCAATCAAACTCTTTCTATTTCCGTCTATAAAATGCATAGTAGTTACCCTGTAAAATCATAAAGAACATCATATTACGTCTCATATGACACAGCTGTTCCCATAATTACACAAAGAATCTCCTCTCATAGAATAAAAATCCCCCCGTTTTGTCATAGGAGAATTGTGAGTCGGTGTTATAATGTATGTGTTGAAGTAATGGAGTTCATTCTTCCATCTCAAGAGGGGTGAGGGCTCTAGAGAGGGTCACGGAACTGGCTCTCCTCGACACCCTTAGCAAGTTAATTATCTCCACCCCACCTGGTATTTTTATGTCCACAGGTGTATAGAGGGGTTATTCAGCTCCTCTCCTATCCTTGATGTATAAAGCATTCATACACATCTTAAGCTTGGTGTATAAGAGAGTCTTTTAGATCATATTCTTGGTGTATAAAGACGTCACTTATATCCTTACATATAGTTTTTATCCTTGATGTAGAAAGCACCTATTCAGAATCCATCATTAGTTTCCCCTCAGGAGTCTATTCAGCTGCTCGCTTCACTGGGTAATAACCTGAAGGACTGACTATTCTCTCTCATCATATCTGCCGCACAGGTGAGATCTGTCTTATCTCTGCCCTAGATAAGGCACAGGTAAATGTTCTCGCTACCCGAATGGCTCTGATTGGCTTCATCATTCTGTTGCTAACGATCATTACATGATAACCACATACGATAGTCATTGTTCCCTTATCAACGATACCAAAACGGGAGTGAAGATTTTTTCCTTCGTCAGTCCGAATATATGTCTGTCTACTGCAAGTGCCCAAACTACGACACAGATTTCATTTATATTTCATTGAAGTGTTAAGTACAGGAAGTCCTTGAAGCACAGGCAAATTCTTGATATGAAAAAAGAAAAGAAGACAATATGATGGTTCTGTCATCATCCGTGAGTATTAAAGCACCAGTAGAGATCATACATACTACTTCACTATATGAACACTGTAACTAACAAATAGTAACTATCAATCAGAGAAAGTTTCCAACGCCATATTCATTTTCCCTTGTCATCAGCGAGTGGCACACACACAAAAAGAGAGCTTGATTATTAACGTAATGTCATTAACCTGGCACATTTGGTATAATTCCCATGAGGGGACTTTCCGTAAATCCTGTAAAAAGAGACCCATTATAGCCACTGTTGCAGGTAGGTGTGAAAATTATTTACTTATGACTTGATCAAATATACAGTAGTGGAGATATATTTATTTATACGGAAGTGGGAATGTGCTCATAATAGTCATACACACGCATATACATACACATAAACAAACACACAAATATACATACGCACACATACAAATACAACACACATATACATACATACACATACAACACACACATATACATACATACGCATACATATATATATACACATTCACAAACACGCACACATTCATACACACATACAAATACAGACATATATACAAACAAACAAACACACACACACACACACACACAAATACACAAAGAAACGAAGAAAGACAGACAGACCGACAGACGAATGAATGGATGGTCGGAAGGACAGACGGATTGAATTCACTATATCGAGAATAAACAAAACCATATATTATCTTCTGTTATTATACAGTAGAGTAAATGTTACCTTCAACCTCTGCCCTAATTTGTGTTTAATCTCAGTGTTATAACGATACAGCTTCCAGCGTAATGTAATAATAAAACTCGTTATTACACATTGCCAGAACCGGTATATGCAACTTATTAATTCACCTGCTTTAATTCTTTACTTAATCTGTATTGTTATTATCAAATACTATTATTCTCGCAACCTTTACTCTACCAATGTTATTAATTTCAAATTATATCAATGTTATTTGTTTCATTATAAATAAATATCTTACTAAAAAAAACCCGGTGTAATTAACCTGAATTAAAATATTAGGTAATATATGCTTGTAGTTGTGAGGACCAGACCAGGAGTAAGAGCTGTACCGCATACTGTAGCAGACTGTAGCGCTGCCTGGCCTGAGTGAAGCTGTACCCCCAGGCAGGTTCACTGGTGCCTGGTGGATCGTCCCAGAGTCGTGATTTAACTTGAATTCTACAAAGACCCGCTATATAAGGGAGTGAAGGCAATATACAACGAACTATTTTGTGTAGTTTGTGTCTTTAATGATTATTTTTACCGTGTGAATATTGCAGTGTCTTGTATGATCAATGACTACGGTTAAGACGTTTGGGGCAACTTAACAAACTAACACTAAATGGTCCTTCTTTACTAAACCATCTCACTTCTCTACTTGTTCCAGTCTATATACTGTATGTTATTGTGCTCGTGTTGGGGAGAAGATTCCAAAGTTAATTTGCTACTGTAAAATATATATATATATATATATATATATATATATATATATATATATATAAAGAAAAGAGACTGTATGAACTGAAGATGTTGCTGAAGATGTCTTGAATAAGGAGACGAAAAGCTAAGGTGCTCCATTTTGTTTCCCTTTTCCCGTGCGATTTTATCAAGATTTAACTCTTATCCGTTTTCATTATTACAGATCTGAATATATATATATATATATATATATATATATATATATATATATATATATATATATAATGTGAGAGTGTATAGACAGATAGGACACTAGGTGACATCTCTAGCGATAAGCCTGGCACCAACACAGGAACGGCAGCAAACGCCTTAATTAGTATATCTGGAGGAACATCTGCAGCATAATTTAGCACACGCAGACACGGGTTAAAGTAGGCTGGTGGCAGCCTCCTCCTCAGGCAAGCAATGTTACCTTGTCTGGCTCTCCTACCTGGATCTATCTCTGACTAAATTACCAACAGTTGCCTGAGTTCTAAACAATTCACAGTTGCTATCAATGGTAACTTATGTGTCCCTTGTGATTAAGATGGTTCAGGTATATTTTATTCAATTAGTCGATTCATATATTTCTCTTTTAATTAAGGTGAAGGTATTTTATCGTCTGTTTAGTTGATATTTGTGATGCTCGAGAAAGTACGTAAAATTGAAACTCATAATTTAATACTCAAATCTCAATAAATGACACTTATATCTATTTGTTGAGTTACTAAAGAGGATTATATAGAACCTCTGCTTTAATAAGGAGATGGAAGGGCGTCAGCTCTACCCAGCCTTCATTAGGATGGTGTGAGTTGGTTAAGGTACATAGCATATCATGATACAGTAAGCCATAGTAACTCGCCTTTCAAACAATGCCTTTGCTAGTTTTTATTTCGGGTTACTGGTGAAGCATTAAAACTCATCTCCCTCATCCTATTCCCTCTCCCTTCTCTCTCAATCTGTCCCTCCCCTCTCAATCTCTCCCTCCCCCTCCTCCCTCTCCTTCCCCCTCCCTCTCCCTTAGACCAAGTTATAATATCGCCATTACAAAACTATCAGGGAAGAAAAGCAGAATATAACCTGCTAAGAAACTTTAAGCAATGCATTACTGTTTACCCCCAATTACTTGGTTACCTGTGAGTCAATGCAATCCACCTGTATGACTGACCTACAAGTGGATCAATATTATCCACCTGTGCGACAAGACCAGCCTTATCCACCTTTAACACAGAGATAGAGTGGATCGCTAGAGAGACCACTTGACGCACACTACCAATATTTCTTTACTACTTTGACTAAGAATTTTCTTTCTCATAAGCCACAGTGAATTTACTGCCTTCCTTTGACATCATCTGACGTTCCATTCCATATGAATTTTCTCCGGGAATATGTAATTGAAATGTGAATTAGGTTCGTCCATTACTGTTTGAGCGATTTCTCTCTCTCTCTCTCTCTCTCTCTCTCTCTCTCTCTCTCTCTCTCTCTCTCTCTCTCTCTCTCTCTCTCTCTCTCTCTCTCTACCCTCTCTCTCTCTCTCTCTCTCTCTCTCTCTCTCTCTCTCTCTCTCTCTCTCTCTCTCTCTCTCTCTAATGGAGTTCTTGATACTATTACAGACGGCCATACCATTATAGAATAAAAATCATTACCTACTCTAAGTAACAGCACCATAATGTGGAGGGACCATAACGTAACACCATTATATAACGCCTCCATAATATGACACCATAACACCACCATAACTTGACCATAACACCATAACGTAACATTATATCATTAACATAAACAAAACCATAACAAAACCATAACACCACCATAACATAACCATAACACCATAACATAACAGTATAACATTACCATAACACCTTACTTAAATAATTTCATCATACTATAATGGTATAATATCATCATCATCATCACCACCATGACACAACCATCATAACAACATAACACTACCATAATTCACACACCCACCACAATACAACACCACCACCAACACCACAGCAACAAATTACGAACAATTACCTTATACCTGATCTCCTCCCCCCCCCCTCGCCCCTCCCCTCAAAAAGAAGAGAAAATAAGTGAATAAATGACCAGAATTAAACCTTATTTATCACCTCAGTTACAACTCCTGGAGCAAATTGGGTCTGGGAGAATGTTGCTATCGGGGGAAGGGGGTGAGAGGTGGGTAGGGGGAGGGGTGTGGGATGGGGTGGGGTGGAGCGGGGTGGAGTGGGGTGGGGGTGGGGTAGGGGTGGGGTGAGGGATGGAGAGGAGTAGGGGGGGTGTGGAGGTGCGTTGAGGTAAGGAATGTTAGGTAGAATGTTGTGACCTGGTCTTACCTTTAAACACTGTTCTCGGAGACTGTAAGCGTCGAGGTAACTGTCCCTTCAGAACCAAGTTATAGACCAACTGTGTTTAGGGTATAGGAGCGTCGTGTACCTGAGGGGGAGGTGAGGAGTGGTGGTAGGGTGGGGTGGGCTGAGGTGTTCTGTTGACGTGTGGGAGAGAAAGGTAGGAGGAAGGGAGGGAAGGATAGAATGATGTAAGGAGGAGAGTGAGAAGAAGGAAAGAAGAGTTGGAGAGTAGGTGGAAGTTGATGGAGGGAGGGAGGGAGGAAGGGAGGTTGAGTGGGAGTTGATGGAGTAAGTGAGGTAAAGGGGGGGATAGGGTAGTGGAAGAAGGGGAGGAGGAAGAATGGAAGAGATATGTGAGGGGTAGGGGGCAGAAAGGAGAGAGAGAGAGGATGTATTTGACGGGGTGGGGTGGGTGGTGGAAGGAACAAGAGAAGAAAGATGGAAAACAGAAAGCGAATGAGACGGAAAGGTTAAAATATGTGGAAGGGAGAGTGAGAAGAGGCACGTCAGGAAAGGGTGGGTGGCAGGATGGGGAGATGAAAGAGAGAGAGAAAGAAAAAAACGGAGTAAAACGGAAAGAAAGAAGTGGAGGGGAGGATGGAAGGTGGTGAAAGGAGGAAGAGAGGGAGGGAGGGAAGATGAAAGAGGGGAAGAGGGAAAGAGGGAGGGTGGGAAGATAAAAGAGGGGAAGAGGGAAAGAGTGAGACGGAAAGAATAAAACAAGATGGAAGAGGGAATGAGAAGAGTGAATGGAAGATGGTGGAGAGAGAGAGAGAGAGAGAGGGGGGGAAGAAGAAGTATAAAATAAATAGAGGAAGATAGGAATGAAATAAAGAGGGAGGTAAGGAAAATTTGATATAGTGATATGTGGGAGAGTAAGGAAGAAGGGGGTTGGTGATGAAAGTAGAGGTGAGAGAAGGAACTGGAGGTAGGAGAAAGAGAGAAAATTGAAGGAAAAGGAAGGGAAATATGTGAATCGTTGGAGGAGAGAGGTAGAGTAGCTATGGTGAGGTGTTATGAGGGGCCGGGGTAAATGGAGGGAGGAGGAGGGAGGGAGGGAGGGAGGAGGGAGGAGGAGGAGGAGGAGGAGCCACTCTGTTATCAAGTTCTGGAGGAGGAAAGATGAGCCACTTTGTTATCCAAGTTCTATGGAGGAGGGAGGGGGAGGACGGAGGGGAGTGAGGAGGATGGATAGAGGGAGGGAAGGGTCTTTACTGGTAGTTATGATTCATGTTAGTGGTTATGGTGGTGAACGATGGTTATTGGTGGTGGTGGGCCCAGGGTGGTGGTGGTGGTGATGGTTGTGGTGGTGGTGGTAATGGTGGCTGGTGAACTGGTAACAATGTTGGTGGTGGTAGTAATGCAATTGGTGGTATTAATATAAGTGCAATTGGTGGTATGGTTGTACTGGTTTGTGGTGAATTGTTGACGATGTTGTTGGTGGTGGTGGTAGTAGTTGTGGCGGGACTGATGTGGTGGTGGTGATTATAGAGTGATGGTACAGATAGTGGTGGTGGTGATACATGTAGTGTTGGTAGTGGTAGTAGTGGTGGTAGTAGTAGTGGTGGTGGTAGTAGTGGTGGTGGTATTATTATTATTTATTATTATTATTATTATTATTATTATTATTATTATTATTATTATTAGTAGGAGTAGTAGTAGTAGGCCCGGGCGGCGAGGGTGTGTTGGGGTGCCTTCCCAGATTTAAAGTGTTATTGGTGGGGATATACTCAGTTTATGGGAGCGAGAATTTCACAGTGTGTCGATGAACGTTGGATGTCACCTTGAGCATCATCGCCGACGGCTCGTCTCATTCCTTACGACTTTAAACGCAAATATTGCTCGTGTTCACCGGCGATCTTCAAGTAAGCCGGTGAGTGTTTGAATGGTGGGTGGCTGGAGTTGCCAAATGTCAGTGCCAGTGTCAGTGTCGATAGGCCTACCCTAGCAAGGGTGGCATCGCGACTCTCGCCCCTATGGGGCCAAGTGCCTCAAGTAACGGCCATTCCATGTAATGTCGGCTGACCCAGTGAGTATATATAACTAATGTTACATCAGCGAGACCATAGAAACGGTGGCTATCTCTACCAAAGTGACATAATCAAGTGTTAGGTGTGACAATTCTTGCTCCCAGTGGATTATTTCTCATGGGTGGATTATCGCCCACATGGGGGGTGCCCGACACAACCACACGCGCGCGTAAGCCCTTACTACCCGGACATCGAAGGCCAGGCTGTCACCCCTGTGCCTCATACGTATAAGGTCTAGTTCCTTCGTCCGTATGGGCCCAATAGCAGAGGTTGGAGGCGGAAATATCTGTCGCCCGAGTTGCTGGGCACTATGCCTGGCAACAGTCTGTGCTGCGTCTGTGCTAGCCCGAACCAAAACTGCACAAATTGTCTTTGTGCGAGAAACAATCGATCATGTGTCGATTGCAGGAAGCTGGACCAGTGTCGGAACCCACGTGGCAGGGAGCCGACACAGGCGGCCACAGTGGATATCGCCGGGTCCCAACCACCCGATGATATCCCAAATGATAGCAGTGAGTCTACTCAACCCGAAAATGTAGTACTAATAAATGCTGCTCCCTCAGTAGTAGGTGTCCAGGAGGAGAATGAGAGACTGCCGCCTCAGTGGAAAGGCATGTCGATGGAAAATGCAGGCGTATGGGTCAAAGAAACCTACTCGGAAATTGTCAAGTGGTCGCCCGCTAACTTATTTGAACCACCCAAGTGTGCGGCCACCAAAGAAATGATTCGGGAGATGACTTTCTTCATGACTGATTACACTCAGGACCGTTTCCTCGCCCCCCTAGCTCTTCAAATACTGGCAATAATACCACATCTATTTTGTCAGAGGACACACAAAGGCTAAGCACAAAGAAAATGTGGCAGCAATGAAGAGAAGGTCGACAATGTGGCGGACTGGGGCCCTAGATGATCTCCTATGTGAAGCAAGAACACTGCAGGAGAGACTAAAATCTACGGGTGACGGAAAGCAAAACACCGATGACGTGGCAAGAAAATTTGGAAACAAAATGCGTGTGGGAAAAGTGTCTCTTGCGGTAAGATCTCTAACACATGAATCCCCTGGTGGAGTGATGCCAATAAACAGGGCGACATTAAAATTATTGAAAGAAAAACATCCCCCTGCAAGTGAAGATGAAGGCATCAGGCTCCAGGGTGACTATATCCCACCAAATGTTGTCCTGTTCGAGAAAATAACAGGAGAGATGGTGTGGAAAAAGGCACTGAAGACTCGAGGAGGAGCCGGCCCTTCAGGTCTGGATGCAAACGGTTGGAGAGTCATCCTCAGCACTAACAAGTTTGGCCCTGTAGCAAGCGAACTCTGCATTGCCATTGCCACCCTTGCAAGAAAGCTTGCATCCTCTTGTTGCCATCACCTCCAGGCTCTGACGGCCTGCCGCCTTATTCCTCTGGAAAAGAATCCAGGATGTAGACCTATAGGGGTGGGGGAAGTGCTGAGGCGGATCATCGGAAAGTGTATAATGGAGGTGGTAAAGGATGATGTCAGGGCAGCAGCAGGAACCTACAAGTGTGTGCTGGCCACCAGGCTGGTGGGGAGGCGGCCATTCACGCCATGAGATTGATATTTGAGCAGCGTGATTGTGAGGCCGTTCTTCTGGTGGATGCTTCAAACGCATTCAACATACTTAACCGCAAGGCTGCACTGCACAACATCAAGATCAAGTGTCCTAGCTTTGCGATGTATGTTGAAAATTCGTATAGGAATCCTTCAGACCTCTACATAGTAAACAACAAGGCTCTCCGAGGTGATACCATCCTACAGTCGACCGAGGGAACAACACAGGGGGACCCCGTTGCAATGGCAATGTATGCAATTGGCCTATCAGTGCTCCAACAAGAAATAAAGTATGAAACAACTGGGGTCAAACAAGTGGCATATGCTGATGACCTCACAGGAGCAGGAAAAGTGGAGGACATCAAAAAGTGGTGGGACCTGGTAACATCGCGAGGTCCACATATAGGGTACCACCCTAACGCCAGCAAATCCTTCCTCATCGTGAAGCCAGATCATTATGATCGGGCTGTGGAGGTTTTCGGCGAAAGTGAGGTTAAAATAACTAAGGACGGCCAAAGACATCTTGGCGCAGTAATTGAAACTACGGACTTCAAGACCCAGTACGTAGGGGGAAAAGTGAATGAGTGGGTTAGCGAAATCCATGCTCTATCGGAGATTGCTAACACAGAGCCACATGCGGCCTTTGCAGCATTCACACATGGAGTCAAGCATCGTTGGAACTACCTGATGCGTACCATCCCTGAGATCCGACCCCTCCTCCACCCTTTGGAAGAAGCAATCAGTGTCAAGTTCATTCCCAAACTAGTGAAACACCACGACTTAACCCCAGTAGAAAGAACACTTCTTGCACTTCCACCAAGACTGGGAGGGATGGGACTAACTAATCCAGAGAAGATTGCTGACTCTGAACATCAAAATTCACTTAAGCTCACGGCAGCCCTCACTGACCACATAATCGCCCAGAATGCAACAGGGGAAGTGGACACCAGCGAAGTTAATAAGATCCGTAGGTCCATTACAACAGATCGGCAGAACTGCCAAAATGACATGTTGCAGCAACTATTGCTGCTGGTTCCAGAAAATTTGACAAAAAAAGTAGCTATAGCGCAGGAGATGGGCGCCTCGAACTGGCTAACTACGTTACCGATAAGGGCAAATGGTTTCAGCCTTAACAAACAAGAATTTACAGATGCCATTGCTCTAAGGTACGGTTGGCCAGTAGAAGGTTTGCCCTCCCAATGCGTGTGTGGCTATTCCTATGATGGCGATCACGCCATGGTTTGCAAGAAGGGGGGCTTCATATGCATGAGGCATGACGAGGTAAGGGATCTCACAGCAAACATGTTGAAGGAAATCTGTCGGGACGTCATGGTAGAACCGACCCTCCTTCCACTGGATGGCGAGATCCTCCAACACAGGACTTCAAACACATCTAACGAAGCCCGTGTGGACGTCAGTGCTCGAGGACTCTGGACGCGGGGACAGCGAGCTTTCTTCGACATCAGGATTTTTGATCCCATGGCCGCTTGTCACCGTAACCTAGCTCTCGATGCCGCGCATAGGAGGAACGAGAACGACAAGAGAAGGGCATCTGGGGAGAGAATTCAAAATGTTGATCAAGGCAGCTTCACTCCTCTAGTGTTCACAACCTCTGGTGGGATGGGCCCAAGCGCAAGATGTTTCTACGCCAGACTCGCGGAGCTGATCTCCGAACAGAAGCAGCAGCCCAGAAGTTATGTCACAGCCTGGATGAGATGTCGACTGTCCTTCTCTCTCCTTCGGTCGGCTTTGCTCTGCCTCAGGGGAACGAGAGCTTCTGCCCCTACTCCGTCAACTGCTGCAGATATCGACTATGAGGCTACAGTCACCGAATGCCGCATCGATCTGCGGCTCAACTAATTTAACACAGATAGGATAGTTGCTTATGTATTAGGATAGTTAATATTAAGGTAAATAAATGGTGGCGAAGGTGTGGCTATTGGGGGAGGCTGGAGGCCACGTTTAAAAAAAAAAGTAGTAGTAGTAGTAGTAGTAGTAGTAGTAGTAGTAGTAGTAGTAGTAGTATTAGTAGGTTGGAGAGTCATCCTCAGCACAAACAAGTTTGGCCCTGTAGCAAGCGATCTCTGCACTGCCATTGCCGCCCTTGCAAGAAAGCTTGCATCCTCTTGCTGCCATCACCTCCAGGCCCTGACGGCCTGCCGCCTTATTCCTCTGGAAAAGAAACCAGGATGTAGACCTATAGGGGTGGGGGAAGTGCTAAGGCGGATTATCGGAAAGTGCATAATGGAGGTGGTAAAGGACGATGTCAGGGCAGCAGCAGGGAACCTACAAGTGTGTGCTGGCCACCAGGCTGGTGGGGAGGCGGCCATTCACGCCATGAGATTGATATTTGAGCAGCGTGATTGTGAGGCCGTTCTCCTGGTGGATGCTTCAAACGCATTCAACATACTTAACCGCAAGGCTGCACTGCACAACATCAAGATCAACTGTCCAAGCTTTGCGATGTATGTTGAAAATTCGTATAGGAATCCATCAGACCTCTACATAGTAAACAACAAGGCTCTAAGAGGTGATACCATCTTACAGTCAACCGAGGGAACAACACAGGGGGACCCTGTTGCAATGGCAATGTATGCAATTGGCCTATCAGTGCTCCAACAAGAAATAAAATTTGAAACAACTGGGGACAAACAAGTGGCATATGCTGATGACCTTACAGGAGCAGGGAAAGTGGAGGGCATCAAAAAGTGGTGGGACTTGGTAACATCGCGAGGTCCACAAATAGGGTACCACCCAAACGCCAGCAAGTCCTTCCTCATCGTGAAGCCAGAACATTATGAACGGGCATTGGAGGTTTTTGGCGGAAGTGAGGTCAAAATAACTAAGGATGGCCAAAGACATCTAGGCGCAGTAATTGGCACTACGGACTTCAAGACCGAGTACGTAGCGGGAAAGGTGAATGAGTGGGTTAGTGAAATCCAAGCTCTG
>NW_024726439.1:0-41913 GCF_018991925.1 Homarus americanus
CACTAAAGGGTGCCAGCCCTCACACCCTGGGTCATGTCACTGAAGGGGATCACGGCCCTCACACCCCGGTCATGGACCCAAAAGTGCCACAGCCCTCACACCCCGGGTCATGGACCTAAGGATTGCCAGCCCTGGCCTTGGGTCATGTCACTGAAGGGGTGCCAGCCCCTCCACCCCTATTCGCCTTTGAAGGGGTGCCCAGCCCTCCTGCCCAGTTCACAGCACTGTAGGGAGTGCCCGGCCCTTCACGCCCCGTTTCATCGCACCTGAAGGGTTCTCGACCCTCACCCCGTTTCATGACACTGAAGGGTGCCCGGCCACACACCCCGGGTCCTTAGCACTGGTTACTGCCACGGCCCTCACACCCCGGGTCATGGACCTAAGGGGTGCCCGGCCCTCACACCCGGGGTCACAGCACTGAAGGGGTGCCTGGCCCTCACAGGTAATGGACCTAAGGGTCGGCCCTCACACCCCGGGTCACTTGGCGCCCAAAGTGCACGGCCTCACACCCCCCAGTCATAGACCTGAAGGGGTGCCCAGCCCTCACACCACCGGATCATGGTGCTGGAGGGTGCCCGTCCCTCACACCCGGGTCGCCTTTGCAGGAGTGCCTGGCCTCACACCCGGGTCATGGTGCTGAAGGGATGCCCGGCTTCACCCGATTCATAGCACTGAAAAGGGTCCGGCCCTCAAACCCCAGGTCATGGTGTCTGAGGGGTTCCCGTCCCTCCCACCCCGGGTCATGTCAGGGTGCCCGGCTCTCACCCCCAGGACATGGGGTTGCAGCAGTTTCCGGCCCCTCACACCTGGGTTATGGTGCTGATGGGGTGCCCGGCCCTCACCCCGATTCTTGGCACTGAAATCCAGCCCAGCCACCCACAACCTGGATCATAGTGCTGAAGGTGCCCGGCTCTCCACACCCAGGTCATGGCACTGGTGTGCCGAACCTCACACCCCAGGTCATGGTGCTGGAGGTGTGCCCTAACCTCACACCCGGGTCATGTCACTGAAAGGGTGTCGGCCCTCAAACCCCGGGTCATGTCACTGAAGGGTGCCCAGCCCTCACACCCAGGGTCATGGCTTTTGGAAGGGTTCAGCCCCTCACACCCGGGTCATGGTTGCTGGAGGGGTGCCGGCCGCCCTAACCCTGGGTCATGGTGCTGGAGGGGTGCGGCCCTGCCACACCCCAGGAGTCAAGTGAAGGGGTGCCCGGCCCTGACACGGGTCAAGTGAGCGTGCCCGGACCACACACCCTTATCAATGCACTGTATGGGTGCCCGGCACTCACCCCCGTTCGCCAGCATTTAAGTGCCCATCCTCACAACCAGGTTAATGACACTGAAAGGTTGCAGCCCTCACACCCAGGTCATGTCACTGAGGGGTGCCAGCCCTCACACCCCGGGTCATGGCACTGAAGGGAGCCGGGCGTCAAACCCCAGTTCATGACACTGAAGGGGTGCCCGGCCCTCACTCAGGTCATGGTGCTGGAGGGGGGTGCGGCCTTCACCCCGGGTCATGTCACTGAAGGGGTGCCCGGCCCACCTCCATCCCTGGTCATAGAGCTAAACGATTGCCCAGCCCTCACGCCCGGGTCATGGCACTGAAGGAGACAGGCCCTCCCACCCCGGGTCATGGTGCTGGAGTGGTGCCCGCCCCTCATACCCCGGGTCAAGTCACCTAAAAAGGGTGCCCAGCCCTCACCCGAGATCATGTCACTGAAAGGTGCACGGCCCTCACACCCCAGGTCATGGACCTAAAAGGTGCCGGACCCTCACACCCTGGGTCATGGGGTTGAAGCGGTTCCTGGTCCTCACACCACGGGTCATGGAGCTGAAGGGGTGCCCGCCCATCACCCCGATTCATGGCACTGAGGGTGCCAGCCCTCACACCCCCGGGTCATGGCACTAAAAGAATGCCCTTCCCTCACACACCAGGTCATGTCATAAGGGGTGCGGCCCTCACACCAGGTCATGGACCAAAGGGGTGCCAGCCCTAACACCCCGGGTAATGGGGTTGAAGGTTGCCTGTCCTCACACCCGCAGCGTCATGGAGCTGAAGGGGTGCCCGGCCATCACCCCGATTCGCCCAGCACTGAAAGTTGCCCTGCCCTCACTCCCCGGGTCATGGCACTGAATAGGCGCTCGGCCCTCACCCCTGGTTCATCAAGCTCTGTAAAGTGCGGGCCTCCACCCCATTTCATGGCACCAAAGTGCCCAGCCCTCCACCCAGGTCATAGCACTGAAGGGGTGTGTCAGCCCCTGACGCCCTGGGTCATGTCACCGAAGGGGTGCCCAGCCCTCACACACCCCAGGTCATGGCACTGAAGCAGTGCCAGCCGTCACACCCCTGGCCATGGCACTGAAGGTATACCCGGCCCTCCCACACCCCTGGTCATAGAGGCCCCTAAGCAGTGCCCGGCCCTCACCCCCCGGGTCATGGCGCTGAAGGAGGACCGGCCACACCCGGGTCATGGCACTGGAAGGAATGACCGGCCACACACACCCCCGCGTCCTTGGCACTGAAGTTATGCCCGGCGGCCCTCACACCCACGTGGTCATAGAGGCTAAACAGGTGCCCGGCCCTCACCCCGGGGTCATATCATTGAAGTGCCCGTCCCTCACACCCAAGTCATATCACTGAAAAAATACTTGACCTTCCTCAAACCCCGGGTCATAGCTCTGAAGGCGTGCCCGGCCCTCATACCCCAGGTCATAGCAGTGAAAAGGTGCCCGGCCTCACACCCCGTGTCATGTGAAGAGTGCAGCCCTCACACTCTGGTTCATAGCTCGCCAGGGGTGCCCCGCCCTCACACCCCCGTTTTCTTGGCACTAAAGGGGTGCCCGGCCCTCACATCAGGCTCATGGCACTGAAGGGGTTGCCCGGCCTGAAGCCCAGGTCATGTCACTGAAGGGTGCCCGGCCCTCACACCCCTTATTCATGGCACTGAAGGGGTGACCGGCCCTCCATACCCGGTTTACAGTACTGTAGGGGTGCTCGGCCTTCACCCGATTCATGGCACTGAAAAGTGCCAGCCCTCACACGGTTCATGACACTGAAGAGGTGCCCAACCCCTCACACTCGGGTCATAGTGCTGGAGGGTGCCGGCCCTCACACCCCGGTCATGTCACTAAGGGTGCCTGGCCCTCACCACCCGGCTCATGTCACTGAAGGGGTTCACGGCCCTCACACCCAGGTCATGGACCTAAAGGGGTGCACAGCCCTCACACCCCGGTCTCCATGTCACTGAAGAGTGCCAGCCCTCCACCCCAATTCATGGCACTGAAGGGGTGCACGGCCCTCACACCCCAGTTCACAGCACTGTAGGGGTGCCTGGCCTTCACACTCCGTTTCATCGCACTGAAAGGGTGACCCTCACCCGGGTCATGGCACTGAAAGGGTGCCTGACCCTCACACCCCGGGTCATGGACCTAAAGGGGGTGCCTGGCCCTCACACCACGGGTCATGGGCTTGAACCCGGTTCAGCCCTCACACCCCAGGTCATAGTGCTGGAGAAGTGCCCGGCCCTCACCCCAGGTCATGTCACTGATGGGTGCCCGGCCCTCTACCCGGGTCACTAGCACTGAAGGGTGCCCGGCCATCACACACCAATTCATAGCACTGAAAGGGTGCCAATATCACACACACACACACACCGATTCATAGCCCGGCCCTCACCCCCGGGTCATAATTGCACTGAAGGGGTGCCCGCCCTCACACCCCGGGTCATGGTGCTAATGGGGTGCCCGCCCACCCCGGGTCATGTGTGAAGAGGTGCCCAGCCTCTGGCCAGTTCCTTAACACTGTAGGGGGTGCCCTGCCCCCACCACCGGCTAATGTCACTTATGGGGTGCCCGGCCCTCACACGGGTCAAATCACTGAAGGGGTGCCCGGCCCTCACACCCTGTTCATGGCACTGAAGGGGTGCCCAGCCGTCACACCCTGTTCACGACACTGAAGGGGTGCCCGGCCCTCACACCCCAGGTCCTTGGCACTGAAAGGTGCAGCCCCTCACACCCAGGGTCATGGACCTGGAAGAGTGCCAGCCCTCACACGGGTCACGGCGTGAAGGGTTGCCCGCTCACACCCGGGTCTCGCCCAGCACTGAAGGGGTGCCCGGCTTTCACCCCGATTCATGGCACTGAAAGGGTCCCCGGCCCTCACACCCCGGGTCATAGCGCCCAAGGATACTGCAGCCTCACACGGTCATGGACCTAAAGAAGTGCCCAGCCCTCACACAACAGATCATGGGGTGAAGCGGTTCCCGGCCTCTCACACCCCGGGTCATGGTGCTGGAGGGTGCCCATCCCTCACACCCGGGTCGCCCAGCTGCAAGTGCCTGGCCCTCACACCCCAGGTCATGGTGCTGAGGATGCCCGGCTTTCACACCCCGATTCATGGCACTGAACAGGTCCGGCCCTCAAACCCCGGGCATGTGGTGTCTGAGGTTCAGCTCTCACACCCGGGCCATGGCATAAGGATGCACGGCCCTCACACCCCGGGTCATGGACCTAAGGGGTGCCCAGCCCCTCACACCACCGGATCATGGGGTTGAGCGGTTCCCAGCCCTCACACCCCCGGGTCATGGTACTGAAGGGGTGCCCGCCCTCCACACCCCGGGTCATGGTGCTAATGGGGTGCCTTGCGCCACACCCCCGGGTCATGTGAAGGTGCCCGGCCTCACAACCCAGTTCATAACACTGTAGGGGTGCCTGCTACACACCGGCTAATGTCACTTATGGGGTGCCCGGCGCTCACACCCGGGCCAAGGTGCTGGAGGGTGCCCAGCCCCCTGACACCCCCGGGTGCAGTGAAGGGGTGCCCGGACCACACACCCCTTTTTTCAATGCACTGTATGGGTGCCCGGCACTCAAACCCCGTTTCATGGCATTTAAGGGTGCCCATCCCTCCTAACCAGGTTAATGACACTGAAAGGTTGCAGCCCTCACACCCCAGGTCATGTCACTGAAGAGCCCGGCCGTCACACCCCGGTTCATGACACTGAAGGGGTGCCCAGCCCTCCACACTCCTGTTCATGGTGCTGGAAGGGGGTGCCCGGCCTTCACACGGGTCATGTCACTGAAGGGGTGCAGCCCTCCACAACCCTGGTCATAGAGGCGAGAGCAGTGCCCGGCCCCTCCCCCGGGCCATATGATTGAAGGGTGCTCAGCCCTTACACCCCGGGTCATATCACTGAAAAAATGCCCAGCCCTCATCGGGTCATAACTCTGAAGGCGTGCCCGGCCCTCATACCCCGGGTCATGTGTCACTGAAGGGGTGCACAGCCTCACACCCCTGTTCATGGTGCTGGAAGGGTGCCCGGCATGCACCCCAGATCATCACTGAAGGGGTGCCCGGCCTCACACCCCTGGTCATAGAGCTGAACAGAGTGCCCAGCCTCACCCCCGGGCCATATGATTGAAGGGTTGCTCCTTCTGCAGGTCATATCACTGAAAAATGCCCGGCCCTCACATCGGGTCATAACTCTGAAAGGCGTGCCCGGCCCTCATACGGGTCATGTCACTGAAGGGGTGCACGGCCCTCACACCCAGGGTCATGGACCTAAAGGGTGCCAGCCCTCACCCCAGGTCATGGCACTGTGAATAGGTGCTCAGCCCTCACAATCCGGTTCATAGCTCTGTCGGGGTGCCCAGGCCTCCCACCCCGTTTCATGGCACTTAAGGGGTGCCTGGCCCTCACACCCTGCTCATGGCACTGAAGGGGTAGTCCGGCCTGACGCCCTGGGTCAGTCATGTCACGGACAGTTGCCTGGCCCCACACCCCGGGTCATGGCACTGAAGGGTGCCCGGTCAGTCACACCCCTGGCCATGGCACTGGAAGGTATGCTGGCCCGCACTTCTGGTCATAGAGCTAAACGAGTGCCCGGCCTCACCCCCTGGGTACGGCAGCACTGAAGGAGGGAAATGCCTCACACCCCGGGTCATGGCACTGGTATGCCCAGCCCTCCCTGGCTCCGTGGTCATAGAGCCCCTAGCGAGTGCCCGGCCCTCACCCCGGGTCATGTCAATATAAGGTGCCCTTCTGACACCCCGAGTCATGTCACTGAAGGAGTTCACAGCCCTCACACACCCCTATTTATGGCACTGAAGGGGTGCCCGGCCCTCACACACGGTTCTAGCACTGTAGGGTGCCTGGCCTTCACACACCCCGTTTCGCCGCACTGAATGGGTGCCCGGCCTCCTTGCCCGTTCATGACACTGAAGGTGTGCCCAGCCCTCACACCCCGGTCATGGCACTGAATGGGTGCTGGCCCTCCCACCCCAGGTCATGGACCTAAAGGGGTCCTGGCCCCTCACACACCACGGGTCACGGGGTTGAAGCGGTTCCGGCCTTCACGCCCCTTGAGACACGCATAGTGCTGGAAGTGCCGGCCCTCACACGGGGTCATGTCACTGAAGTGGTGCCCGGCCCTCACACCCCGTTTCATGGCATTTAGGGGTGCCCATCCCTCTAGCCAGGTTAATGACACTGAAGCCCTCACCCCGGGTCATGGTGCTGAAGGTATGCCCGGCTTTCACACCCGATTCATGGCACTGAAGGTACCGCCTCAAACCCGGGGCATGGTGTCTGACGGGTTCAGCCCTCACACCCCAGGTCGCACTGAAGGGGGTGCAGCCCTCACACAGGTCATGGACCTAAAGGGGTGCCAGCCCTCACCACGGGTCATGGGGTTGAAACGGTTCCGGCCCTCACACCCGGGTCATGGTGCTGGAGGGTGCCCGGCCTTCACCCCGTTTCATGACACTGAAGGGGTGCCCAGCCCTCACAGGTCATGGCACTGAATGGGTGCACGCCCTCACCCGGGTCATGGACCTAAAGTGCCTGCCCACAATGGTCCGCGGGGTTGAAGCGGTTCCTGGCCCTCACACATGGACATGGTGCTGGAGGTGCCAGCCCTCACCCCGGGTCATGGCACTGAATGGTGCACAGCCCTCACCCCAGGTCATGGACCTAAAGGGTGCCTGGCCCTCACCACAGGTCACAGGGTTGAAGCAGTTCCAACCCTCACACAGCGGGGACATGGTGCTGGAGGGTGCCCGGCCACCCGGGTCATGGTACTGAAGGGTGCCCCGCCCTCACACCCCGGTCATGGTGCTAATGGGGTGCCTTGCCTTCACTCCCAGGTCATGAAGAGGTGCCCGGCCCTCACACCCTGGTTCTAAACCACTATAGGGGTGCCCTGCCCACACCGGCTAATGTCACTTATGGGGTGCCCGGCGTTCACACCCGGGTCATGGTGCTGGAGGGTGCGGCCTGACACCCCGGTGAAGTGAAGGGGTGCCCGGCCCGGGTCAAGTGAAGGGGTGCCGGACCACACACCCTTTTTCAATGCACTGTATGGGTGCCCGGCACTCACCACCCGTTCATGGCATTTAAGGGTGCCCATCCTCTCAACAGGTTAATGACACTGAAGGTTGCCCGGCCCTCACACCCCAGGTCATGTCACTGAAGGGGTGCCCGGCCCTCACACCCCGGGTCATGGCAATGAAGGGGAGCCCGGCCGTCACACCCGGTTCATGACACTGAAGGGGTGCCTAGCCTCACTCCGGTCATGGTGCGGAGGGGTGCCCGGCCTTCACACCCCGGGTCATGTCACTGAAAGGGTGCCCGGCCATCACCCCTGGTCATAGAGCTAAACAGCCCAGCCCTCACACCACAGGTCATGGCACTGAAGAGTGACAGGCCCTCACACCGGGTCATGGTGCTGGAGGGTGCCCGCCCTCATACCCCGGGTCATGTCACTAAAGGGGTGCGGCCCTCACACCCCGGGTCATGTCACTGAAAGGTGCATGGCCCTCACACCAGGGTCATGGGCTGAAGGGGTGCGGCCATCACACCCGATTCATGGCACTGAAGGGTGCCTGCCCACACACCCCGGGTCATGGCGAAAAGGTGCCTTCCTCACCCCAGGTCATGTCACTGAAGGGGTGCACAGCCCTCACACTCAGGGTCATGAACCTAAAGGGTGCCAGCCTCCACGGGTAATGGGGTTGAAGCGGTTCAGTCCTCACACCACAGGTCATTGAGCTTAAGGGGTGCCCGGCCATCACACCCCGATTCATGGCACTGAAAGGGTGCCCGGCACCCCGGGTCATGGCACTGATAGGTGCTCGGCACTCACGGTTCATAGGTCTGTCAGGGTGCCGGGCCCACCCCGTTTCATGGCATAGGGGTGCCGGCCCTCACACCCCATCATGGCACTGAAGGGGTGTCGGCCCGCCCTGGGTCATGCTGAAGGGTGCCCGGCCTCACAGGTCATGACACTGAAGCGGTGCCCGGCCGTCACCCCTGGCCATGGCACTGAAGGTATGCCCGGCCGTCACACCCCTAGTCATAGAGCTAAACAGGTGCCCAGCCCTCACCCCCGGGTCTGGCACTGAAGGAGGGACCAGCCCTCACGGGTCATGGCACTGAAGGTGACCGACCCTCAGACCCAGGACATGGCACTGGGTAGCCCGCCCTCACACCCGTGGTCATAGAGTAAACAGTGCAGCCCTCACACCGGGTCATGTCATAGGGGTGCCAGCCCTCACACCCCGGGTCATGTCACTGAAGGGGTGCCTGCCCTCACACCCCGGTTCACAGCACTGAATGGGTGCCGGCCCTCACACCCCGTTTCTGACACTGAGCGGGTCATGGCACTGAATGGTGCACGGCCCTCACACCCCGGGTCATGGACCTAAGGGTGCCTGGCCCTCACACCACGGGTCACGGGGTTGAAGCGGTTCCGCCCTCACACCGCGGGACATGGTGCTGGAGGGGTGCCTGACCCTCCCCGGGTCATGTCACTGAAGGGGTGCAGCCCCTCACGGGTCATGGCACTGAAGGGGTGCCCATCACACACCGATTCATGGCACTGGGGAGCCAGCCCTCACACCCCGGGTCATGGCACTGAAGGGGTGCCCGGTCACACGGGTCATGGTCCTGAAGAGTGCTCGGCCTCACCCAGGTCAAGTCACTAAGGGTGCCCTGCCCTCACACCCCGGGTCATGGCACTGAAAGGGTGCACAGCCCTCACACCCCCGGTCATGTCACTGAAGGGGATCACGGCCCTCACACCCCGGGTCATGGACCTAAAGGGGTGCACGGCCCTCACACCCCGGGTCATGGACCTAAAGGATTGCCCGGCCCTGACGCCCCGGGTCATGTCACTGAAGGGGTGCCCGGCCCTCACACCCCTATTCATGGCACTGAAGGGGTGCCCGGCCCTCTCACCCCGGTTCACAGCACTGTCGGGTGCCCGGCCTTCACACCCCGTTTCATCTCACTGAAAGGGTGCCCGGCCCTCACACCCCGTTTCATGACACTGAAGGGGGCCCGGCCCTCACACCCCGGGTCATGGCACTGAAAGAATGCACGGCCCTCACACCCCGGGTCATGGACCTAAAGGGGTGCCCGGCCCTCACACCCCGGGTCACGGCACTGAAGGGGTGCCTGGCCATCACACCCAGGGTCATGGTGCTGAAGGGGTGCCCGGCTTTCACACCCCGATTCATGGCACTGAAAGGGTCCCCGGCCCTCACACCCCGGGTCATGGCACTTAAAGGATGCACGGCCCTCACACCCCCGGTCATGGACCTAAAGGGGTGCCCAGCCCTCACACCACGGATCATGGGGTTGAAGCGGTTCCCGGACCTCACACCCCGGGTCATGGCACTGCAAGGGTGCCTGGCCCCCACACCCCGGGTCATGGTGTTGAAGGGATGCCCGGCTTCACACCCCGATTCATGGCACTGAAAGGGTCCCGGCCCTCAAACCCCGGGTCATGGTGTCTGAGGGGTTCCCGTCCCTCACAACCCGGGTCATGTCACTAAAGGGGTGCCCGGCCCTCACACCCCGGGACATGGGGTTGCAGCGGTTTCCGGCCCTCACACCCCGGGTTATGGTGCTGATGGGGTGCCCGGCCCTCACACCCCGATTCTTGGCACTGAAATCGAGCCCGGCCCTTACACCCTTGATCATGGTGCTGAAGGGGTGCCCGGCCCCCACACCCCGGGTCATGGCACTGAAGGTGTGCCCGAACCTCACACCCCGGGTCATGGTGCTGGAGGTGTGCCCGAACCTCACACCCCGGGTCATGTCACTGAAAGGGTGTCCGGCCCTCAAACCCCGGGTCATGTCACTGAAGGGGTGCCCGGCCCTCACACCAAGGGTCATGGCACTGAAGGGGTTCCCGGCCCTCATACTGGGTCATGGTTCTGGAGAGGTGCCGGCCCTAACACCCAGGTCATGGTGCTGGAGGGTGCCCAGCCCTCACACCAGGTCATGTCACTAAGGGTGCCAGCCTCACGGGTCATGTCACTGAAGGGGTTCACGGCCTCCACCCTATTCATGGCACTGAAGGGGTGCCGGCCCTCACACCCAGTTCACAGCACTGTAGGGGCCACACCCCGGTCATGGCGCAATGGGGTGCCTTGCCTCACTCCCGGGTCATGTGAAGAGGTGCCCGGCCTCACATCCTGGTTCATAACTATAGGGGTGCCCTGCCCCCACACACGGCTAATGTCTTATGGCGTGCCTGGCGCTCACCCCGGTCATGGTGCTGGAGGGTGCCCGGCCTGACTTGGTCAAGTGAAGGTGCCCGGCCTGACACCCAGGTCAAGTGAAGGGTGCCCGGACCACACACCCTTTTCAATGCACTGTGGGTGCCCGGCACTCACACCCCGTTTCATGGCATTTAAGGGTGCCCATCCTCACAACCAGGTTAATGACACTGAAAGGTTGCCCGGCCCTCACACCCCAGGTCATGTCAGGGTGCCCGCCCTCACACCCCGGGTCATGGCACTGAAGGGAGCCGGCCGTCACACCCGGTTCATGACACTGAAGGGTGCCGGCCCCTCACACTCCGGGTCATGGTGCTGGAGGGGTGCCCTTCACACCCGGGTCATGTCACTGAAGGGTGCCCGGCCATCACACCCCTGGTCATAGAGCTAAACGGAGTGCCCAGCCTCACACCACGGGTCATGGCACTGGAAGGAGTTGCAGGCCTCACACCCGGGTCATGGTGCTGGAGGTGCCGCCCCTCATACCCCGGGTCATGTCACTAAGGGGTGCCAGCCCTCACGGGTCATGTCACTGAAAAGGTGCATGGCCCTCACACCCAGGTCATGGACCTAAAGGTGCCGGACCTCACACCGGGTCATGGGGTTGAAGCGGTTCCTGGTCCTCACACCACGGGTCATGGAGCTGAAGGGGTGCCCGGCCATCACACCCCGATTCATGGCACTGAAGGGTGCCAGCCTCACACCCCGGTCATGGCACTGGTGCCCTTCCCTCACACCCCAGGTCATGTCACTGAAGGGTGCATGGCCCTCACACTCAGGTCATGAACCTAAAGGGGTGCCTGGCCCTCACACCCGGGTAATGGGGTTGGTTCGGTCCTCACACCACAGTCATTGAGTAGGGGGTGCCCGGCCATCAACCCCGATTCATGGCACTGAAAGGTGCCCGGCCCTCACCCCGGGTCATGTAACTGAATAGGTGCTCGGCACTCCACACCAGTTCATAGCTCTGTCGGGGTGCCGGGCCTCCACCCGTTTCATGGCACTTAGGGGTGCCCGGCCCTCCACCCCGGCTCATGGCACTGAAGGGGTGTCCGGCTGACCCTGGGTCATGTCACTGAAGGTGCCTGGCCCTCACACCCCGGGTCATGGCACTGGGCGGTGCCGGCCGTCACACTGGCCATGGCACTGAAGGTATGCCCGGCCGTCAAACCCCTGGTCATAGGCAGCAGAGTGCCCGGCCCTCACCCCGGGTCATGGCACTGAAGGAGGAAAGGCCACGGGTCATGGCACTGAAGATGACCGGCCCTCAGACCCGGGACATGGCACTGAAGGTATGCCCGCCCTTACACCCGTGGTCATAGAGCCAGCGGGTGGCCCTCACACCCCGGGTCATGTCAATAAGGGTGACCGGCCCTCACACCCGGGTCATGTCACTGAAGGCAGCCTCACACCCCGGTTCACAGCACTGAATGGGTGCCGCCCTCACACCCCGTTTCATGACACTGAAGGGGTGCCCGGCCCTCACACCCGGGTCATGGCACTGAATGGGTGCACGGCCCTCACCCAGGTCATGGACCTAAAAGGTGCCTGGCCCTCACCGGGTCACAGGGTTGAAGCGGTTCCTTTCACACCGGGACATGGTGCTGGAGGGTGCCCGCCCTCACACCCGTGTCATGTCACTGAAGGGGTGCCCGGCCTCACACCCGGGTCATGGCACTGAAGGGTTGCCCGGCCATCACCGATTCATGGCACTGAAGGCCAGCCCTCACCCCGGGTCATGGCACTGAAGGGTGCCGGTCCTCACACCCGGGTCATGGTCCTGAAGGGTGCCCAGCCCTCACACCAGGTCAGTCACTAAAGGGGTGCCCGGCCCTCACACCCCTGTTCATGGCACTGAAAGGCGCCCGGCCCTCCACCCCGGTTCACGACACTGAAGGGTGCCCGGTCCTGAAGGGTTCCCAGCCCTCACACCCCGGGTCATGTCACTAAAGGGTGCACGGCCCTCACACCCGGGTCATGGACCTAAGGATTGCCTGGCCTGACGCCCCGGGTCATGTCACTGAAGAGGGGTGCCCGGCCCTATTCATGGCACTGGGGTGCCCGGCCTTCACACCCCATTTCATCGCACTGAAAGGGTGCCCGGCCCTCACACCCCGTTTCATGACAAAGAAGGGGTGCCCGGCCCTCACACCCCGGTTCATGGCACTGAAAGGGTGCACGGCCCTCACACCCCGGGTCATGGACCTTAAGGGGTGCCCGGCCCTCACACCCCGGGTCACGGCACTGAAAGGGTGCCTGGCCCTCACACCCAGGGTAATGGACCTAAAGGGTCCCCGGCCCTCACACCCCGGGTCATGGCACTTAAAGGATGCAAAGCCCTCACACCCCCGGTCATAGACCTAAAGGGTGCCCAGCCCTCACACCACGGATCATGGGGTTGAAGCGGTTCCCGGCCCTCACACCCCGTATCATGGTGCTGGAGGGGTGCCCGTCCCTCACACCCCGGGTCATGGCACTGCAGGGGTGCCTGGCCCTCACACCCCGGGTCATGGTGCTGAAGGGATGCCCGGCTTCACACCCCGATTCATGGCACTGAAAGGGTCCCGGCCCTCAAACCCCAGGTCATGGTGTCTGAGGGGTTCCCGTCCCTCACACCCCGGGTCATGTCACTAAAGGGGTGCCCGGCCCTCACACCCCGGGACATGGGGTTGCAGCGGTTTCCGGCCCTCACACCCCGGGTTATGGTGCTGATGGGGTGCCCGGCCCTCACACCCCGATTCTTGGCACTGAAATCGAGCCCGGCCCTTACAACCTGGCTCATGGTGCTGAAGGGGTGCCCGGCTCTCACACCCCGGGTCATGGCACTGAAGGTGTCCCCGAACCTCACACCCCGGGTCATGGTGCTGGAGGTGTGCCCTAACCTCACACCCCGGGTCATGTCACTGAAAGGGTGTCCGGCCCTCAAACCCCGGGTCATGTCACTGAAGGGGTGCCCGGCCCTCACACCCAGGGTCATGGCACTGAAGGGGTTCCCGGCCCTCACACCCCGGGTCATGGTTCTGGAGGGGTGCCCGGCCCTAACACCCTGGGTCATGGTGCTGGAGGGGTGCCCGGCCCTGCCACACCCCGAGTCAAGTGAAGGGGTGCCCGGCCCTGACACCCCGGGTCAAGTGAAGGGGTGCCCGGACCACACACCCTTTTTCAATGCACTGTATGGGTGCCCGGCACTCACACCCCGTTTCATGGCATTTAAGGGTGCCCATCCCTCACAACCAGGTTAATGACACTGAAAGGTTGCCCGGCCCTCACACCCCAGGTCATGTCACTGAAGGGGAGCCTGGCCGTCACACCCCGGTTCATGACACTGAAGGGGTGCCCGGCCCTCACACCCACACTGAAGGTGCCCGGCCCTCACCCCGTTCATGACCTGAAGGGGTGCCCCCCTCACACCCCGGGTCATGGCACTGAAAAGTGCACGACCCCTCACACCCCGGGTCATGGACCTAAAGGGGTGCCTGGCCCTCACACCACGGGTCATGGGCTTGAAGCGGTTCCCGGCCCTCACACCCCGGGTCATGGTGCTGGAGGGGTGCCCGGCCCTCACACCCCTGGTCATGTCACTGATGGGGTGCCCGGCCCTCACACCCCGGGTCATGGCACTGAAGGGGTGCCCGGCCATCACACACCGATTCATGGCACTGAAGGGGAGCCCGGCCCTCACACCCCGGGTCATGGCACTGAAAAGGTGCCCGGTCTTCACACCCCGGGTCATGGTCCTGAAGGGGTGCCTGGCCCTCACACCCCGGGTCAAGTCACTAGAGGGGTGCCCGGCCCTCACTCCCCTGTTCATGGCACTGAAGCGGTGCCCGGCCGTCACACCCCGGTCATGGTGCTGGAGGGTGCCCGGCCTCACACCCGGGTCATGTCACTGAAGGGGTGCCCGCCCTCCCACCCCGGGATCACGGCACTGAAGGGGTGCCTGGCCCTCACACCCAGGGTCATGGTGCTGAAGGGGTGCCCGGCTTTACACCCGATTCATGGCACTGAAAGGGTCCTCGGCCTCACCCCGGGTCAGTGGCACAAAGGATGCCAGGCCCTCACCCCCGGGTCATGGACCTAAAGGGGTTTCAGCCCTACACCACGGGATCATGGGGTTGAAGCGGTTCCCGGCCTCACACCCCGGGTCAAGGGTGCTGAAGGGATGCCCGGCTTACACCCCGGATTCATGGCACTGAAAGGCACCGGCCTCAAACCCCAGGGCATGGTGTCTGAGGGTTCCTGGCCTCACACCCCAGGTCATGGCAGCCAAAGAGGATGCACGGCCCTCCACCCCGGGTCATGTGGACCTAAAGGTGCCCAGCCCTCACACACCACGGATCATGGGGTGAAGCGGTTCCCAGCCCTCACACCCGGGTCATGGTACTGAAGGGGATTGCCCCGCCCTCTTTGGTCATGGTGCTAGGGTGCCTTGCCCTCACTCCCAGGTGTGTGAAGAGGTGCAGCCCTCACACCCTGGTTCATAACACTATGGGGTGCCCTGCCCCCCCACCACCCAGCTAATGTGTCACTTATGGGGTGCGGCGCTCACGGGTCATGGTGCTGGAGGGTGCCCAGCCTGACTTACCCAGGTCAAGTGAAGAAGAGGTGCTTGGCCGCTTACCCAGCAGGTCCAAGTGAAGAGAAGTGCGGACCACACACCTTTTCAATGCACCGTATGGGTGTCCAGCACTCCACACACCCGTTTCATGGCATTTAGGGTGCCCATCCCTCACAACCAGGTTAATGACACTGAATGGTTGCCCAGCCCTCACACACACCCCCCAGGTCATGTCTTTCTGAAGGGGTGCCCGGCCCTCCACACCCCGGGTCGCCAGCACTGGAGAAGGGGAGCCCGGCTTGCGTCACCTGCCCCAGTTCATGAACACCAGTGCCCGGCCCTCACTCCGGTCATGGTGCTGGAGGGTGCCCAGCCTTCACCCGGGTCATGTCACTGAAGGGGTGCCCGGCCATCACACCCCTGGTCGCCAAATAGAAGCAGGTGCCCAGCCTCACACACCACGGGTCATGGCTCTGGAAGGAGTGACAGGCCCTCTCACACCCCGGAGTCATAGTGCTGGAGGGGTGCCCGCCTTCCCCTCATGCCCAGATGTCATGTCACTAAAGGGGTGCCAGCCCTCCACCCAGGTCATGTCACTGAAAAGGTGCATAGCCCTCTCACGCAGTCCATGGACATTTCAAGGGTGCCCGGACCTCACACCCTGGGTCATGGGGTTGAAGCGGTTCCTGGTCCTCCACACCACGGGTCATGGAGCTGAAGGGGTGCCCGGCCACCATCACACCCCGATTCATGGCACCTGAAGGTGCCCGGCCCTCACCCCAGGTCATGTAGCACACCTGAAAGGTGCCCTTCCCTCCACACCCAGGTCATGTCACTGAAGGGGTGCACAGCCCTCACCTCCAGGGTCATGAACCTAAAAAGTGCCCAGCCCTCCACACCCCCGGGTAATAGGTTAAACGGTTCCCCGATTCCTCCACCACAGTCTCTCTGTTGAGCTGAAGGGGTGCCCAGCCCATCACACCCGATTCATGTGGCACTGAATAGGTGCTCAGCCCTCACCCAGTTCACTGTAGCTCTTTCCAGGTGCCGGAGCCTCCCACATTTCATGTGCGCCCAAGGGGTGCCGGCCCTCCACCCCCGGCTCATGGCACTGGAAGGGGTGTCGGCCCCGCCCTGGGTCATGTCACTGAAGGGGTGCCCGGCCCTCACACCCCGGGTCGCCTTTCAAGCCCAGTGCCCTTCGTCACACACCCTGGCCATGGCACTGAAGGTATGCCCGGCCGTCACACCCCTGGTCATAGAGCTAAACAGTGCCCGGCCCTCTCCACCCCCAGGTCATGGCACTGAAGGACCAGCCCTCACACGGGTCATAGCACTGAAGGTGACCAGCCTCACCCCAGGACATGGCACTGAGAACATGCCCGGCCCCTCACCTCCGTGGTCATAAGGCTAAACAGTGCCCGGCCCTCCACCCAGGTCATGTCAATAAAGGAAGTGCAGCCCTAACACCAGGTCATGTCACTGAAGCAGCCTCACCCCAGTTCCACAACACTGAATGGGTGCCCGGCCTCCACACCCCATTTCATGACACTGAAGGCCAGCCACCCGGGTGTGGCACTGAATAGGTGCCGCCCCTCACACCCAGGTCATGGACCTAAAGGGGGTGCCACAACCGCTTCCACCACAGGTCACGGGGTTCTTCCCGGCCCTCACCGCAGGACATAGTGCTGGAGGTGCCAGCCCTGGGTCATGTCACTGAAGGGGTGCCCAGCCTCACACCAGGTCATAGCACTGAAGGGTGCCAGCCGCTCTACGTTCCATATTAGCGACAGAAGGGGAGCCAGCCCTCACACCCCCGGATCATAGCACTGAAGGTGCCCCGGTCCTCACCCGGGGCATGGTCTGAAGGGGTGCCAGCCCTCACAACCCAGGTCAGAAGTCACTAAAGAGGTGCCCACCCCTCCCACCTTCGCCTGGCACTGAAGGGGGCGCCCAGCCCCTCACACCCTGGTTCACGACACTGAAGTGCCCGGTCCTGAAGGGGTTCCAGCCCCCGGCCCTACACCCGGGGTCATGTCACTAAAGGGGTGCACGGCCCTCACACCGGGTCATGGACCTAAAGGATTGCCCGGCCCTGACGCCCTGGGTCATGTCATTGAACAGGTGCCCGCCTCACACCCCTATTCATGGCACTGGAAGGGGAGCCTGGCCCCACACCCCGGTTCACAGCACTGTAGGGGTGCCCGGCCTTCACACCCTGTTTCATCTCACTAGAAGCCCGGCCCTCACACCCCGTTTCATGGACCTAAAGTCGTGTGGGCCCTCACACCCCGGGTCATAGGCACTGAAGGGGTGCCTGCCATCACACACCGATTCATGGCACTGAAGGGGAGCCCGGCCCTCACACCCGGGTCATGACACTGAAGGGGTGCCCGGTCCTCCAACCAGGCATGGTCCTGAAGGCCCTGCCCTCAACCCGGCCAGTCACTAAAGGGTGCCCGGCCCTCACACCCCTGGTGGCACTGAAGGGGCGCCTGCCCTCACACCCTGGTTCACGACACTGAAGGGTGCCCGTCCTGAAGGGGTTCCCAGGCCCTCACACCCCGGGTCATGTCACTAAAGGTGCCCGGCTCACACCCCGGGTCATGGACCTAAGGATTGCCCGCCCTGACGCCCCGGGTCATGTCACTGAATAGGGCCCGGCCCTCACACCCCTATTCATGGCACTGAGGGTGCCGGCCCTCACACCGGTTCAGCACTGTAGGGGTGCCCGGCCACACCGTTTCATCTCACTGAAAGGGTGCCCGGCCCTCACACCGTTTCTTGGACCTAAAGGTGCCCGGCTCACACCTCCCGGGTCACGGCACTGAAGGGGTGCCTGGCTCACACCCAGGGTCATGTGGTGCTGAAGGGGTGCCGGCCAACCCGATTCATGGCACTGAAAGGGTCCCCAGCCCTCACACCCCGGGTCATGGCATAAGGATGCACGGCCCTCAAACCCCGGTCATGGACCTAAGGTGCCCAGCCCTCCCACGGAGGATCATGGGGGTTGAAGCGGTTCCCGGCCCTCACACCCGGGTCATGGTAGTGGAGGGGTGCCCCCGTCTTGGGTCAAGTGAAGGGTGCCGGACCACACACCCTTTTTCAATGCACTGTATGGGTGCCCGCACTCACACCCCGTTTCATGGCATTTAAGGTGCCCATCCCCTAACAGGTTAATGACACTGAAAGGTTGCCCGGCCTCACACCCCAGGTCATGTAACTGAAGGGGTGCCCGGCCCTCACACCCGGGTCATGGCACTGAAGGGGGCCGGCCGTCTCACCCGGTTCATGACACTGAAGGGGTGCCCGCCCTCACACTCCGGGTCATGGTGCTGGAGAGGTGCCGGCCTCACACCCGGTCATGTCACTGAGGTGCCCGGCCATCACACCCCTGGTCATAGAGGCTAAACGGGTGCCCAGCCCTCACACCACGGGTCATGGCACTGAAGGGTGACAGGCCCTCACACCCAGGGTCATGGTGCTGAGGGGTGCCCGCCCCTCATACCCGGGTCATGTCACTAAAGGGGTGCCCGGCCCTCACACCCCGGGTCATGTCACATGAAAAGGTGCATGGCCCTCCACCCCGGGTCATGGACCAAAGGGGTGCCGGACCTCCACCCTGGGTCATGGGGTTGAGCGGTTCTGCCCTGACACCCCGGTCAAGTGAGGGGTGCCCGGACCACACACCCTTTTCACACTGTATGGGTGCCCGCACTACACCCGTTTCATGGCATTTAAGGGTGCCCATCCTCACAACCAGGTTAATGACACTGAAAGGTTGCCTGGCCTCACACCCCAGGTCATGTCACTGAAGGGTGCCCGGCCTCACACCCCGGGTCATGGCACTGAAGGGGCCAGCTGTCACACGGTTCATGACACTGAAGGTGCCCGGCCCTCACACCTGGGTCATGGTGCTGAGGGGTGCCAGCCTTCACACCCCGGGTCATGTCACTGAAGGGTGCCCGGCAATCACACCCTGGTCATAGAGCTAAACGAGTGCCCAGCCCTCACACCACGGGTCATGGCACTGAAGGAGTGACAGCCTCACACCCTGGTCATGGTGCTGGAGGGGTGCCGCCCTCATACCCCGGGTCATGTCACTAAGGGGTGCCCGGCCCTCACACCCCGGTCATGTCACTGAAAGGTGCATGGCCTCACACCCCGGGTCATGGACCTAAGGTGCCGGACCTCACACCCTGGGCGGGGTTGAAGCGGTTCCTGGTCCTCACACCACGGGTCATGGAGCTGAAGGGTGCCCGGCCATCACACCCCGATTCATGGCACTGAAAGGGTGCCCGGCCCTCACCCCGGGTCATGGCACTGAAAAGGTGCCCTTCCTCACACCCCAGGTCATGTCACTGAAGGTGCACGGCCCTCACACTCAGGGTCATGAACCTAAAGGTGCCAGCCCCACACCCCGGATGGGGTTGAAGGGTTCCCGTCCTCACACCACGGGTCATTGAGCTGAAGGTGCCCGGCCACACGCCGATTCATGGCACTGAATAGGTGCTCGCCCTCACACCCTGTCTATAGTGCTCTGCGGGTGCCTGGGCCTCCCACCCTGTTTCATGGCACTTAGGGTGCCGGCCCTCTCACACCCCGGCTCATGGCATGATGGGTGTCCGGCCCCTGACGCCCTGGGTCATGTCACTAGGGTGCCCGGCCTCACACCCCGGGTCATGGCAGCACTGAAGCAGGTGCCCGGCTGTCACACCCTGGCCATGGCACTGAAGGTATGCCCGGCCGTCACACCCCTGGTCATAGAGCTAAACGAGTGCCCGGCCCTCACCGGGTCATGGCACTGAAGGAGGGACCGGCCTCACCCCGGGTCATGGCACTGAAGGAGTGACCGGCCCTCACACCCCGGGACATGGCACTGAAGGTATGCCCGGCCTCACACCTGTGGTCATAGAGCTAAACGAGTGCCCGGCCCTCACACCCCGGTCATGTCAATAAGGGATGCCCGGCCCAACACTGTGGGTCATGTCACTGAATGGGTGCCAGCCTCACACCCCTGTTTCATGACACTGAAGGGGTGCCGGCCTCACCCTGGTCATGGCACTGAATGGAGGCACGGCCACACCCGGGTCATGGACCTAAAGGGGTGCCTGGCCTCACACCACGGGTCACGGGGTTAGCACCCGGCCCTCACACCGCGGGACATGGTGCTGGAGGGTGCCCGGCCCTCACACCCTGGGCATGTCACTGAAGGTGCCTGGCCTCACACCCAGGTCATGGCACTGAAGGGGTGCCCGGCCATCACACACCGATTCATGGCACTGAAGGGGAGCCCGGGCCCTCACACCCCGGGTCATGGCACTGAGAGGTGCCCGGTCCTCACACCCCGAGGCATGGTCCTGAAGGGGTGCCCAGCCCTCACAACCAGGTCAAGTCACTAAAAGCCAGCCCTACACCCCTGTTCATGGCACTGAAGGGATCCTGGCCTCACACCCCGGGTCATGTCACTAAAGGGGTGCATGGCTCCCTACACCCGGGTCATGGGACCTAAAGGATTGCCCGGCCCCTGACGCCCCGAGTCATGTCACTGAACAGGTGCCCGGCCTCACACCCCTATTCATGGCACTGAAGGGGTGCCTGGCCTCACCCCGGTTCACAGCACTGAGGTGTGCCCGGCCTTCACACCCCGTTTCATCTCACTGAAAGGTGCCCGGCCCTCACACCCCGTTTCATGGACTCAAGGGTGCCTGGCTCACACCCGGGTCATGGCACTGAAGGGGTGCCCGCCATCACACACGATTCATGGCACTAAGGGGAGCCCCTTCACACCCCGGGTCATGGCACTGAAGGTTTCGGTCCTCACACCCCGGGGCATGGTCCTGAAGGGGTGCCCGGCCCTCACAACCCGGGTCAAGTCACTAAAGGGGTGCCTGCCCTCACACCCCTGTTCATGGCACTGAGGCGCCCGGCCTCACACCCTGGTTCACGACACTGAAGGGTGCCCGGTCTGAAGGGGTTCCTGCCCTCACACCCCGGGTCATGTCACTAAAGGGTGCACGGCCCTCACACCCGGGTCATGACCCAAAGGATTGCCCGGCCCTGACGCCCTGGGTCATGTCACTGAACGGTGCCTGGCCCACACCCTGGTCATGGCACTGAAGGCCTGGCCATCAAACACCGATTTATGGCACTGAAGGGGACGGCCACACCCCGGGGTCATGGCACTGAAGGGGTTCCTGGTCCTCACACCCTGCATGGTCCAAGGGGTGCCCGGCCTCACAACCCGGGTCAAGTCACTAAGGTGCCAGGCCCTCACACCTGTTCATGGCACTGAAGGGGCGCCCGGCCCCTCACACCCTGGTTCACGACACTTGGGGTGCCCCGGTCCTGAAGGGGTTTCGCGCCTCACACCCCGGGTCATGTCACTGAACAGGGTGCCCGGCCCTCACACCCTATTCATGGCACTGAAGGGGTGCCCGCCCTCACACCCCGTTCACAGCACTGTAGGGGTGCCCGGCCTTCACACCCCGTTTCATCTCACTGAAAGGGTGCCCCTCACACCCCGTTCTTGGACCTAAAGGGGTGCCCGGCCTCACACCCAGGGTCACGGCACTGAAGGGGTGCCTGGCCCTCACACCCAGGGTCATGGTGCTGAAGGTGCCCGGCCACACCCCGATTCATGGCACTGAAAGGGTCCCCGGCCCTCACACCCCGGGTCATGCGGACTAAAGGATGCACGGCCCTCAAACCCCGGTCATGGACCTAAAGGTGTCCAGCCTCACACCACGGATCATGGGGTTGAAGCGGTTCCCGGCCCTCACACCCGGGTCATAGCTGAGGGAGTCACCCTGACACCCTGGTCAAGTGAAGGGGTGCCCGACCACACCTTCAATGCACTGTATGGGTGCCCACTCCACCCCTGTTTCATGGCATTTGGGTGCCCATCCCTCACAACCAGGTTAATGACACTGAAAGGTTGCCGGCCCTCACACCCCAGGTCATGTCACTGAAGGGGTGCCCGGCCCTCACACCCGGGTCATGGCACTGAAGGGAGCCCGGCCGTCACACCGTTTCATGACACTGAAGGTGCCCGGCCCTCACACCCGGGTCATGGTGCTGGAGGGTGCCCGGCCTCACACCCCGGGTCATGTCACTGAAGGGGTGCCCGGCCATCACACCCTGGTCATAGCTGAACGAGTGCCCAGCCCTCACACCACGGGTCATGGCACTGAAGGAGTGACAGGCCCTCACACCCCAGGTCATGGTGCTGGAGGTGCCCGCCCTCATACCCGGGTCATGTCACTAAAGGGGTGCCCGGCCCTCCACGGGTCATGTCACTGAAAAGGTGCATGGCCTCACACCCAGGTCATGGACCTAAAGGGGTGCGGACCTCACCCTGGGTCATGGGGTTGAAGCGGTTTCCTGGTCCTCAACACAGGTCATGGAGCTGAAAGGGGTGCCCATCACACCCCCGATTCATGGCCTTGCTGAAAGGGTGCCAGCCTCGCACCCAGGTCCTTGCACAAAGGTGCCCTTACCACCCCAGGTCATGTCACTGAAGGTGCAGGCCCTCCCTCAGGTCATGGATCCTAAAGGGTGCCAGCCCTCTAACCCAGGTAATGGGGTTGAAGCGGTTCCCGGTCCTCACACCACGGGTCATTGAGCTGAAGGGGTGCCCAGTCATCACGATTCATGGCACTGAAGGGTGCCCGCCCTCACACCCAGGTCATGGCACTGAATGGTGCTAACCCTCACACCCAGTTCAAAGCTCTGTCGGGTGCCGGGCCTCCCACCCCGTTTCATAGCATAGGGATGCCCGGCCCTCACACCCCGGCTCCCATGGCACTGAAGGGTGCTCCGCCCCTGACGCCCTGGGTCATGTCATGAAGGGTGCCCGGCCCTCACAGGTCACGGCACTAAGCGGTGCCCGGCAGTACCGCGCCTTTGAAGGTATGCCAGCCGTCACCCCTGGTCATAGAGCCTAAGCAGTGCCGGCCCTCACCCCGGATCATGGCACTGGAGGACCGGCCTCACACGGGTCATGGCGCTGGTGACCAGCCCTCACACCCAGGACATGGCACTGAAGGTATGCCAGCCCCTCCCTCCCGTGGTCATAGAGCTAAACAGGTGCCCAGCCCTCACACCCCGGGTCATGTCAATAAAGGGGTGCCCGGCCCCTCCACAGGTCATGTCCTGAAGGGTGCCAGCCCTCACAGTTCACAGCACTGAATGGGTGCAGCCTCCCCACCCCGTTTCATGACACTGAAGGGTGCCCGGCCCTCTACCCGGGTCATGGCTGAATGGGTGCAACCCTCCCACCCCGGTCATGGACCTAAAGGGGTGCCTGCCCCTCCCACAGGTCACAGGGGTTGAGCAGGTTCCCAGCCCTCACGCAGGACATGGTGCTGGAGGGTGCCAGCCCCTCACACCCTGGGTGTCATGAAGGGTGCCAGCCCTCACCCGGGTCATGGCACTGAAGGGGTGCCCCCATCACCACCATTCATAGCGCTGAAGGGCCCGGCCCTCACACGGTCATGGCACTGAAGGGTGCCAGTCCCTCTCACCCAGGGCATGGTCTGAAAGGTGCCAGCCTAACCGGGTCAAGTCACTAAAGGGGTGCACAGCCTCACCCATTCATGGCACTGAAGGGCCTGGCCTACACCCAGTTCACGACACTGAAAGGGTGCCCGGTCTGAAGGGTTCCGGCCCTCACACCCCGGTCATGTCACTAAAAAGTGCAGCCTCCCCACCAGGTCATGGACCACATGGGTTGCCAGCCCTGACGCCCCGGGTCATGTCACTGAACAGGTGCCCGGCCTCACACCCCTATTTATGGCACTGAAGGGGTGCCAGCCCTCACACAGTTCACAGCACTGTAGGGGTGCCCGGCCTTACACCCCGTTTCATCTCACTGAAGGTGCCCGGCCCTCACCGTTTCACCAGCACTGAAGGGTGCGGCCCTCCCACAGGTCATGGCACTGAAAGGGTGCCTGACCTCCACCCGGGACATGGACCTAAAGGGGTGCCTGGCCCTCACCCAGGTCACAGCACTGAAGGGTGCCTGGCCCTCCACAGGGTCATGGTGCTGAAGGGTGCCAGCTTTCACACCCGGTTCATGGCACTGAAAGGGTCCCAGCCTCACCCCAGGGTCTCATAGCACTGAGGATGCAGGCCCTCACTGATCATGGACAGAGGGTGCCAGCCTCCCCTACGGATCATGGGGTTGGAAAGGTTTCAGCCCTCACACCCGGGTCATGGTGCTGGAGAGTGCCCGTCCCTCAAACCCCGGGTCATGGCACTGCAGTGCCTGGCCCTCCACCCCAGGTCATGGTGCTGGGGTCGGCACTCAACCCAGGTCATGGTGTCTGAGGGTTCGTCCTCACACCCGGGTCATGTCATAAAGGGTGACCTCCCACCCAGGACATGGGGTTGCAGGTTCCTTCCTCACCCGGGTTATGGTGCTGATGGGGTGCCGCCTCACCCGATTCTTGGCAGTGAAATCGGCCAGCGCCACCCTGGATCATGGTGCTGAAGGATTCCGGCCTCACACCCCGGGTCAAGGCACTGATGTGCCTGAACCTCACCCAGGTCATGAGTACAGGTGTGCCTAACCTACACCCCTGGTCATGTCACTGAAAGGGTGTCAGCCCTCAAACCACAGGTCATGTCACTGAAGGGGTGCCCGGCCCTCACCCAGGGTCTCTTAGCACTGAAGGGTTCCAGCCCTCACACCCGGGTCATGGTTCTGGACAGGTGCCTGGCCCTAACTACCCAGGTCATGGTGCTGGGAGGTGCCCAGCCTCTCACCCCAGGTCATGTCACTAAGGGTGGCAGCCCTCCCCACCCCGGGTCCATGTCACTGAAGGGAGTTCACGGCCCTCCACTACATGGCACTGAAGGGTGCCCAGCCCTCACCCCAGTTCACAGCACTGTGAGGTGCCTGGCCTTCACCCGTTTCATCGCACTGAAAGGGTGCCCAGCTCACCCCGTTTCATGACACTGATGGGTGCCCGGCCTCACACCCCGGGTCATGGCACTGAAAGGTGCCTGGCCCGCACACCCCGGGTCATGGACCTAAAGGGGTGCCTGGCCCTCACACACACCCTGGTCAGGAGCAGGCGGTTCGGCCTCACACCCGGGTCATGGCACTGGGTTCCCGGCGTCCGCACCTGGCCGCCTTTTCAGAGTGTGCCAGCCCTCACCCCTGGTCATGAGGCTAAACAGAGGTGCCAGCCCTCAGGGTCCAATGCGCTGAAGGAGGGCAGCCCTCACACCCCGGATCATGTCACTGAAGGTGACCGGCCCTCACACCGGGTCATGGCACTGAAGTTATGCCAGCCCTCACACCGTGGTCAGAGAGCTAAGGAGTGCGCGGCCCTCACCCCAGGTCATATCATTGAAGGGGTGCCCGTCCCTCACACCCAGGTCATATCACTGAAAAAATGCCTGGCCCTCACACCCCGGATCATAGCTCTGAAGCGTGCCCGGCCTCATACCGGTCATGGCACTGAAAGGTGCCCGGCCTCACACCCGTGTCATGTGAAGGCCTGCAGCCCTCACACTCTGGTTCATAGCTCTGTAGGGATGCCCCGCCCTCACACCTTTGCTTGGCACTAAAGGGGTGCCAGCCCTCACAGCTCATGTCACTGAAGGGTTGCCCGGCCCTGAAGCCCAGGTCATGTCACTGAAGGGCCAGCCCTCACACCCTTATTCAGCACTGAAGGGGTGACCGGCCCTCACACCCCGGTTCACAGCTGTAGGGGTGCCGGCCTTCACACCCCGATTCGCCTGAAAGTGTGCATTCACCCCGGTTCATGACACTGAAGGGGTGCCGCCCTCATACTCCGGGTCATGGTGCTGGAGGGTGCAGCCCTCACACCCAGGTCATGTCAAAAAGTGCCGCCTCACCCCGGGTCATGTCGCTGAAGGGGTTGCCGGCCCTCACACGGTCATGGACCCAAGGGTGCAGCCCTCACCCTATTCATGGCACTGAGGTGCCCGGCCTCACACCCCTGGTCATGGCACTGAGGGTGCCTGGCCCTCCACCCCGGGTCACGGCACTGAGGGGTGCCTGGCCTTCACCCCCGGGTCATGGTGCTGAAGAGGGTTCCCCGGCTTCACACCCCGATTCATGGCACTGAAAGGGTATCCGGCCCTCACACCCCGGGTCATGGCACTTAAAGGTGCACGGCCTCACACCCCAGGTCATGGACCTAAGGGTTTTTTGTTTCTTGTTTGCAGAAAGGGTTTAAGCCACGTTTCATGACACTGAATGGGTGCCAACCCTCACACCCCAGGTCATAGCACAGAAAGGGTGCACAGCCCTCCACACCCCGGTCATGGACCTAAAGGGGTGCCTGGCCCCTCCCCACCACGGGTCATAGGCAGAAACGGTTCCAGCCCCTCACCCCCGGGTCATGGTGCTGGAGGGTGCCCAGCCCTCACCCCAGGTCATGTCACTGATGGGGTGCCCAGCCCTCACACCCCAGGTCTCATGGCACTGAAGGTGCCCGGCCGTCACACACCGATTCATGGCACTGAAGGGAGCCCGGCCCTCACACCCCGGGTCATAGCACTGAAGGGTGCCCAGTCTTCTGACGGGTCATGGTCCTGAGGTGCCCGGCCCTCACACCAGGTCAAGTCACTAAGGAAATGGATGCCCGGCCCTCACACCCTGTTCATGCTTTTGAAGGGGTGCCCGGCCGTCTCACCGGATTCTACACTGAAGGGGTGCTGGTCCTCACACTCGGGTCATGGTCTGAAGAATTGCATTTTCCCACCCAGGTCATGTCACTAAGCGGTGCATAGCCTCACCCCTGTTCCATGGCACTGAAGGGGTGCCCAGGCATCACACCCCGGGTCATGTCACTAAGGGGGTGCCCGGCCTCACACCCCTGGTCATACAGCTAAACAAGTGCCGGCCTCACCCCCGGTCACATATCATTGAAGGGTGCCTTGGCCCTCACCTCCAGGGGTCATATCACTGAAAAAATGCCCGGCCCCTGCAGGTCATAGCTCTGAAGGCGTGCCCGGCCCTCATACCAGGTCATGGCACTGAAAGGTGCCCGGCCCTCACACCCCGTGTCATGTGAAGGAGTGCCAGCCCCTCACACCCCGTGTCATGGCACTAAATAGGTACCAGCCCCTCGCATCCCGGCTCCTTGGCACAGAAGGTTGCCCGGCCCTGGCGTCCGGTGCATGTCACTGAAGAGGTGCACAGCCCTCACACCCCAGGTCACAGATCTAAGGGATGCCGGTCCTCACCCTGGGTCATAGGGTTGGCGGTTCTGGTCCCACACCCCCGGTTCACAGCACTGTCTGGTGCCAACCCCTTCCACCCCGTTGCTTGGCACTGAAAGGTGCAGCCTCTGGCAGTTCATGACACTGAAGGGGTGCCCGGCCTCACACCCCGGGTCCTTGGCACCTGAAGAGTGCGCGCAGCCCCTCACGCAGTCGCCAGATCTAAAGTGCCAGCCCTCACCTAGGTCACTTAAGGTTGGCAGTTCCCCGGCTCCCTCACACCCGGGTCGCATAGTGCTGAGAGGGTGCCCGGCCCTGCAGGTCATGTCACTGGTGCCCGGCCCTCACACACCCCGGTTCATAACTTTGAAGGGGTGCCCAGCCTCACTCCGGGTCATGGTGCTGGAGGGTGCCAGCCCTCACAGGTCATGTCACTAAAGGTTGCCCGGCCCTCACACCCGGGTCATGTCACTGAAAGTTCCATGGCCTCTGGAGTCCATGGACCTAAAGGGGTTTGGCCCTCACACCGGGTCATGTCACTGAAGGGGTGCCGGCCCTCACCCCGGTTCACAGCACTGTAGGGTGCCCTACATCACACGTTTAATAGCACTGAAAGGGTGCCCGACCTCACCCCGTTTCATGACACTGAATGGGTGTCGACCTCCCACCCCGGGTCATGGCACTGAGGTGCAGCCCTCACACCCAGGTCATGGACCTAAAGGTGCCTGGCCCTCCACACCACGGGTCATGGTGCTGGAGGGGTGCCAGCCCACACCCAGGTCATGTCACTGATGGGGTGCAACCACCACCCAGGTCACGCTTTGAGGGTGCCAGCCATCACACACCGATTCTCATGGCACTGAAGGGCGGCCTCACACCAGACCATGGCACACAGAGGGTGCTGGTCCTTCACAACCCGGGTCATGGTCCTGAAAGTGCCCAGCCCTCCACCCCAGGATCAATCACTAAAAAGGGGTGCCCGGCCCTCACACCCTGTTCATGGCACTGAAGGGGTGCCCGGCCGTCACACCCCAGTTCACGACACACTGAAGGGGTGCCCGGTCTTCACACCCGGTCATGGTCTGAAGAAGTGCCAGCCCTCACACCGGGTCAGGAGTCACTAAAAGGTGCCAGCCCTCCACCCTGTTCACTTAACTGAAAGTGCCAGCATCTGATTCTGACATTTACTGAAAAGTGCCCAGTCCTCCCACCTCCAGGTCGCCGGGCTCCTGAAGGGGTGCCCGCCCTCACCAGGTCATGTCACTTCAGGCGTTCAGCCCTCCACCCTGTTCATGGCACTGAAGGGGGTGCCAGCCGTCACACCCAGGTCTCATGTCACTGAAGGGTGCCCGGCCCTCACCCCTGGTCATACAGCTAAAAGAAATGCCAGCCTCACCCCGGGTCATATCATTGAAGGTGCCCAGCCCTCACACCCGGGTCATATCACTGAAAATGCCCGGCCTAACACCCGGGTCATTGCTCTGAAGGCGTGCCAGCCCTCATACCCAGGTCATATTGGCACTGAGGTGCCCGGCCTCACCCCGTGTCATGTGAAGGGTGCCAGCCCTCCACCCCGTATCATGGCACCCAAAAGGGGTGCCAGCCTCATCCGCTCATGGCACTGAAGGTTGCCCAGCCCTGACATCCAGGTCATGTCACTGAAAGTGCACAGCCTCACCCAGGCACCCCGGGTCACGGATCTAAAGGATGCCCTGACCTCACACCCTGGGTCATGGGGTTGAAGCGGTTCCTGGTCCACACACCGGTTCACAGCACTGTACGGGTGCCCGGCCACACCCCGATTCATGGCACTGAAAGGGTGCCCGGCCCTCACAACCCCAGTTCATGACACTGAAGGGTGCCCGGCCTCACACCCGGGTCATGGCACTGAAGGTGCGGCCCTCACACCGCCGGTCATGGATCTAAAGGTGCCCGGCCTCACCCCACGGTCATGGGTTGAGCGGTTCCCGACCCTCACACCCCGGGTCATGGTGCTGAGGGTGCCCGACCTCACACCCCGGTCATGTCACTGAAAGGGTGCCCGGCCCTCACACCCCGGTTCATGGCACTGAAGGGTGCCCGGCCCTCACACCGGGTCATGGTGTGGAGGGTGCCCGGCCCTCACACCCCGGGTCATGTCACTAAAGCCCGGCCCTCACACCCCAGGTCATGTCACTGAAGGGGTTCACGGCCTCACACCCCGGGTCATGGACCTAAAGGGGTGCACGGCCCTCACACCCGGGTCATGTCACTGAACGGTGCCAGCCTCACACCCCGGTTCACAGCACTGTAGGGTGCCTGCCTCACACCCCTGTTAATCGCACTGAAAGGGTGCCCGCCCTCACACCCCGTGTTTCATGACACTGAATGGGTGCTCTGGCCTCACACCTGGTCATGGCACTGAAAGGTGCACGGTTCACACCCCGGGTCATGGACCTAGCAAGTGCTCTGGGCCTCACACCACGGGGTCATGAAAAGGAGGGTGCCCGGCCCACACACCCCAGGTCATGTCACTGATGGGGTACCTGCCCTCACACTCCTGGTCATGGCACTGAAGGGGTGCTCTGGCCATCACACACCGATTCATGGCACTGAAGGGGAGCCCGCCCTCACACCCCGGGTCATGGCACTGAAGGGGTGCCCGGCCTTCAACCCGGTCATGGTCCTGAAGGTGCCCGTCTCACACCCCGGATCAAATCACTAAAGGTGCCTGGCCCTCACACCCATAAATTCATGGCACTGAAGGTGCCTGGCCATCACACCCCGGTTCACGACACTGAAGGGGTGCCTGGTCTTCACACCCCCGGGGTCATGGTCCTGAAGGTGCCCAGCCCTCACACCCCGGGTCAAGTCACTAAAGGGGTGCCTGGCCTCACACCCCAGTTCATGCACTGAAGGTGCTCGGCCGTCACACCCCGGTTCACGACACTGAAGGCGCCCAGTCCTCACACTCCGTGGTCATGGTCCTGAAGGTGCCCGGCCCTCACACCCCGGTCATACCACCAAAGTTGTGCCCGGCTCACACCCTGTTCATGGTATCTTAAGGGGTGCCTGGCTGTCACACCTCAACACACTGGGGTGCCTGGCCCTCACCTGGTCACAGCTAAAGAAGCTACCCGGCCTCACCCCCTGGTCATATCATTGAAGGGTGCCTGGCCTCACACCCCGGGTCATAATACTGAAAAATGCCCGGCCCTAACACTTGGGTCATTGCTCTGAAGGCGTGCCTGGCCCTCATACCCCGTGGGGTCATGGCACTGAAAGGTGCCCGGCCCTCACACCCTGTAAGTCATGTGAAGGGGTGCTGGGCCTCACACCCCCAGATCATGGCAATTAAAGGTACCCGCCCACATCCTGCTCATGGCATTGGAGGGGTTGCCCGCCCTGACGTCCTGGGTCATGTCACTAAGGTGCCCACCCTCACACCCTGGTCATATTAGCTAAACGAGTGCCCGGCCTCACCTCTGGTCATATCACATTGAAGGGTGCCGGGCTCCCTCACACCCCTGGGTCATATCACTGAAAATGCCCGGCCCTAACACCCCAGGTCATAGCCTGAAAGGTGCTCTGGCCTCATACTTAACAAGTGGCACTGAAAGGTGCCTGGCCCTCACACCCCTGCAGGTCATGTGAAGGTGCCCGGCCCTCACACCCCGTATCATGGCATTAAAGGGGTACCCGGCCCTCACATCCCGGCTCATGGCACTGAAGGGTTGCCCGGCCCTGACGTCCCGGGTCATGTCACTGAAGAGGTGCACGGCCCTCACACCCCGGGTCACGGATCTAAAGGGATGCCCGGACCTCACACCCTGGGTCATGGGGTTGAAGCGGTTCCTGGTCCTCACACCCCGGTTCACAGCACTGTAGGGGTGCCCGACCTTCACACCCCGATTCATGGCACTGAAAGGGTGCCCGGCCCTCACAACCCCGGTTCATGACACTGAAGGGGTTCCCGGCCCTCACACCCCGGGTCATGGCACTGAAGGGGTGCGCGGCCCTCACACCGCCGGTCATGGATCTAAAGGGGTGCCCGGCCCTCACCCTAAGGGTCATGGGGTTGAAACGGTTCCCGACCCTCACACCCCGGGTCATGGTGCTGGAGGGATGCCCAGCCCACACACCCCGGGTCATGTCACTGAAAGGGTGCCCGGCCCTCACACCCCGGTTCATGGCACTGAAGGGGTGCCCGGCCCTCACACTCCTGGGTCATGGTGCTGGGAGGGTGCCCTGCCCAATATCCCCGGGGTCATGTCACTAAAGGTTCCCGGCCCTCACACCCCGGGTCATGGTGCTGGAGGGGTGCCCGGCCCTCACATCCTGGGTCATGGCACTACAGGGGTGCCTGGCCCTCACACCCCCGGTCATGGTGCTGAAGGGATGCCCGGCTTTCACACCCCGATTCATGGCACTGAAAGGGTCCCCGGCCCTCAAAACCCGGGTCATGGTGTCTGAAGGGTGCCCGGCCCTCACACCCAGGGTCATGTCACTAAACGGGTGCCCGGCCCTCACACTCCGGGTCATGGGGTTACAGCGGTTCCCGGCCCTCACTCCCCGGGTTATGGAGCTGATGGGGTGCCCGGCCCTCACACCCCGATTCTTGGCACTGAAATCGAGCCCGGCCCTAACACCCTGGATCATGGTGCTGAAGGGGTGCCCGGCCCTCACACCCCGGGTCATGGCACTGAAGGTGTGCCCGAACCTCACACCTCGGGTCATGGTGCTGGAGGTGTGCCCGAACCTCACACCCCGGGTTATGTCACTGAAAGGGTGTCCGGCCCTCAAACACCGGGTCATGTCACTGAAGGGGTGCCCGGCCCTCAGACCCCGGGTCATGGTGGTGGAGGGGTGCCCGACCCTCACACCCCGGGTCATGTCACTGAAAGGGTGCCCGGCCCTCATCCCGGGTGATGCCAATGAAGGGGTGCCCAGCTCTCACACCCCCGGTGATTTCACAGAAGGGGTACCTGGCCCTCACACCCCGGGTCATGGTACTGAAGGGGTGCCCCGCCCTCACACCCCGGGTCATGGTGCTAATGGGGTGCCTTGCCCTTACACCCCGGGTCATGTGAAGAGGTGCCCGGCCCTCACACCCCGGTTCATAACACTGTAGGGGTACCCTGCCCCCACACACCGGCTAATGTCACTTATGGGGTGCCCCGCGCTCACACCCCGGGTCATGGTGCTGGAGGGGTGCCCGGCCCTGACACCCCGGGTCAAGTGAAGGGGTGCCCGGACCACACACCCATTTTCAAAGCACTGTATGGGTGCCTGGCACTCACAACCCGGGTCATGGCACTGAAGGGGTGCCTGGCCCTCACACCCAGGGTCATGGTGCTGAAGGGGTTCCCGGCTTTCACACCCCGATTCATGGCACTGAAGGGGTGCCCGGCCCTCACACCTCGGATCATGGTGCCTGAGGGGTGCCCGGCCCTCACACCCCGGGTCATGGGGTTGAAGCGGTTCCTGGTCCTCACACCCCGGTTCACAGCACTGTAGGGTGCCCGGCCTTCACACCGATTCATGGCACTGAAAGGTGCCCGGCCCTCACAACCCCGGCATGACACTGAAGGTGCCCGCCCTCACACCCGGGTCATGGCACTGAAGGGTGCGCGGCCCTCACCGCCGGTCATGGATCTAAAGGGGTGCCCGGCCTCACCCTACGGGTCATGGGGTTGAAGAGGTTCGACCCTCACACCCCGGTCATGGTGTTGAGGTGCCCGGCCCTCACACCCCGGGTCATGTCACTGAAAGGGTGCCCGGCCTCACACCCCGGTTCATGGCACTGAAGGGGTGCCCGCCCCACACTCCAGGTCATGGCACTGCAGGGTTGCTCTGCCTCATACCCCGGGTCATGGCACTGCAGGGTGCCTGGCCTCACACCCCGGTTCATGGTGCTGAAGGATGCCCGGCTTTCACACTGATTCATGGCACTGAAAGGGTCCTGCACTAAACCCCGTTTCATGGCATTTAAGGGTGCCCATCCTCACAACCAGGTTAATGACACTGAAAGGTTGCCCGGCCTCACACCCCAGGTCATGTCACTGGGTGCCCAGCCCTCACACCCCGGGTCATGGCACTGAAGGGGATCCGGCCGTCACACCCCGGTTCATGACACTGAAGGGGTGCCCGCCCTCACACCTGGTCATGGTGCTGGGGGTGCCCGGCCTTCACACCAGGGTCATGTCACTGAAGGTGCCCGGCCCTCTCACCCCTGGTCATAGAGCAACGAGTGCCCGGCCTCACCTCCCGGTCATATCAAACCCCCACCTCAACAAGGTGCCCGGCTCACACCCCGGTCATAGCACTGAAAGTGCCCGGCCCTCACACCCCGGGTCATGGCACTGAAGGGGTGCCTGGCCTCACACCCCGATGGCACGAAAGGTGCCGGCCTCACACCTCGTGTCATGTGAAGGGTGCCCGGCACTAACACTCTGGTTCATAGCTCTGTAGGTGCCTGGCCCTCACACCCGTTTCATGGCACTAAGGGGTGCCCGGCCCTCACATCCCGGCTCATGGCACTGAATGGTTGCCCGCCCTGACGCCCAGGGTCATGTCACTGAAGAGGTGCGCCTCACCCGCATGGATCAAAGGGATGCCCGGACCTCACCCCCTGGGTCATGGGGTTGAAGCGTTCCTGGTCCTCACACCCCGGTTCACAGCACTGTAGGGGTGCCAGGCCTTCACACCCCGATTCATGGCACTGAAAGGGTGCCCGGCCCTCACAACCCCGGTTCATGACACTGAAGGGGTGCCCGGCCCTCACACCCAGGGTCATGGCACTGAAGGGGCACGCCCCACCGCGGGTCATGGACCCAAAGGGGGGCCCGGCCTCACCCCTACGGGTCATGGGGTCGAAGCGGTTCCCGACCCTCACACCCGGTCATGGTGCTGGAGGGGCCTGCCCTCACACCCTGGTTCATGGCACTGAAGGGGTGCCCGGCCCTCACACCCGGGTCATGGGACTCAAGGGTGCCCGGCCCTCACACCCCGGTCATGTACTGAGGGTTCACGGCCCGCACACCTGGTCATGGACTGAAGGGAGTGCCCGGCCCTCACAACCCTGTTCACACACTGTAGGGGTGCCCGCCTCACACCCCGTTTCTCATGCACTGAAAGGGTGCCCGGCCCCACCCCGTTCATGACACTGAAGGGGTGCCTGGCCCTCACACCCCGTTACATCGCACTGAAAGGGGTGCCGGCCCGCACCCCGTCATGACACTGAAGGGGTGCCCGCCTCACCCCACGGGTCATGGGTTGAAGCGGTTCCCGCCTCACACCCAGGATCATGGTGTGGAGGGGTGCCCTGCCCTCACCCCAGGTCATGTCACTGAAGGGGTGCCCGGCCTCACACCCCGGGTCACGGCACTGAAGGGGTGCCTGGCCTCACACCCCGGGTCATGGTGCTGAAGGGTGCCCCGGCTTACACCCCGACCCCCACACCCGGTGATGGCACTAAGGATGCACGGCCCCACACCCCGGGTCATGGACCTAAAGGGGTGCATCACACCATGGATCATAAGGCGGTTCCCGCCCTCACACCCCGGGTCATGGTGCTGAAGGATGCCAGGCTTCACACCCCGATTCATGGCACTGAAAGCGTACTGGCCCTCAAACCCCAGGGCATGGTGTCTGAGGGGTTCCGGCCCTCACACCCCGGTCATGGCACTTAAGGATGCACGCCTCACACCCCGGGTCATGGACCCAAAGCGGTTCCCGGCCCTCACACCCCGTCATGGTACTGAAGGGGTGCCTCTCCCTCACACCCGGGTCATGGTGCTAATGGGGTGCCTTGCCTCACACCCGGGTCATGTGAAGAGGTGCCCGCCTCACACCCCGGTTCATAACACTATAGGGTGCCCTGCCCCCACACACCGGCTAATATCACTTATGGGGTGCCCGGCGCTCACACCCCGGGTCATGGTGCTGGAGGGGTGCCCGGCCCTGACACCCCGGGTCAAGTGAAGGGGTGCCTGACACACACCCTTTTTCAATGCACTGTATGGGTGCCCGGCACTCACACCCCGTTTCATGGCATTTAAGGGTGCCCATCCTCACAACCAGGTTAATGACACTGAAAAGTTACCCGGCCCTCACACCCCAGGTCATGTCACTGAAGGTGCCGGGCCTCACACCCCGGGTCATGGCACTGAAGGGGAGCCCGGCCGTCACACCCCGGTTCATGACACTGAAGGGGTGCCCGCCCTCACACTCCGGCCTGGTGCTAGAGGGTGCCCGGCCCTCACACCCCGGGTCATATCACTGAAAATGCCCGGCCCTCACACCCCGGGTCATAGCTCTGAAGGAGTACCCGGCCCTCACACCCCAGGTCATGGCACTGGAAAGCGTGCCCGGCCCTACACGGGTCATGGTGCTGAGGTGCCTGGCCCTCCACCCCGCAATGGGGTTGAGCGGTTCCCGGTCCTCGACACCACGGGTCATGGAGCTGAAGGGGTGCCTGGCCATCACACCCTGGGTCAGGTTGAAGCGGTTCCTGGTCCTCACACCACGGGTCATGGAGTTGGAGGTGCCGGGCCATCACACCCAGATTCATGGCACTGAAAGGGTGCATGGCCTCACACCGGGGTCAGGACCTAAAGGGGTGCCCGACCTCACACCCTGGGTCATGGGGTTGAAGCGGTTCCTGGTCCTCACACCACGGGTCATGGAGCTGAAGGGGTCGTCACACCCCGGGATTCATGGCACTGAAAGGTGCCTGGCCCTCACACCCCGGGTCATGGCACTGAAAGGTGCCCTTCCTCACACCCCAGGTCATGTCACTGAAGGGTGCACGGCCCTCACACCCAGGTCAGAACCCAAAGGTGCCCGGCCTCGCACCCCGGTAATGGGGTTGAAGCGTTCCCGGTCTCACACCACGGTCATGGAGCTGAAGGGGTGCCCGCCATCACACCCCGACGGCACTGGAAAGCGTGCCCGGCCTCACACCCCGGGTCATGGCACTGAATGGGTGTCCGGCCCTGAAGCCGTGGGTCATGTCACTGAAGGGGTGCCCGGCCCTCACACCCCGGGTCATGGCACTGAAGGTGCCCGGCCGTCACACCCTGGCCATGGCACTGAGGGTATGCCTGGCCGTCACACCCTGGTCATAGAGCTAAATGAGTGCCCGCCCTCACCCCTGGGTCATGGCACTGAAGGAGGGACCGGCCCTCACACCCCGGGTCATATCACTGAAGGAGTGACTGGTCCTCACACCCCGGTCATGGCACTGAAGGTATGCCCGCCTCACACCCGGGGACATGCCACAACGGGGGTGCCCTGCCCTCACACCCCGAGTCATGTCACTGAAGGTCCGGCCCTCACACCCCGGTTCACACCACTGAATGGGTGCCCGGCCCTCACACCCTGCTTCATGACACTGAAGGGGTGCCCGCCCTCACACCCCGGGTCATGGCACTGAATGGGTGCACGGCCCTCACACCCCGGGTCATGGACCTAGGGTGCCTGGCCTCACACCACGGGTCACGGGTTGAAGCGTTCCCGGCCCTCACACCGCGGGACATGGTGCTGGAGGGGTGCCCGGCCCTCACACCCGGGGTCATAGTCAAAAGGGGTGCCCAACCCTCACCCCGAGTCATGTCACTGAAGGTGCCCGGCCCTCACACCACGGATCATGGGGTTGACGCGGTTCCCGGCCCTCACACCCCGGGTCATGGTGCCGGAGGGGTGCCCGGCCCTCACACCCCGGGTCATGTCACTGAAGGGGTGCCCGGCCCTCACACCCCGGGTCACGGCACTGAAGGGGTGCCTGGCCCTAACACCCCGGGTCATGGTGATGAAGGGGTGCCCGGCTTTCACACCCCAATTCATGGCACTGAAAGGGTCCCCGGCCCTCACGCCCCGGGTCATGGCACTGAAGGAGTGACCGGCCCTCACACCCCGGGTCATGGCACTGAAGGTATGCCCGGCCCTCACACCCGTGGTCATAGAGCTAAACGAGTGTCCGGCCCTCACCCCCCGGGTCATATCATTGAAGGGGTGCCCGTCCCTCACACCCTGGGTCATATCACTGAAAAAATGCCCGGCCCTCACACCCCGGGTCATAGCTCTGAAGGCGTGCCCGGCCCTCACATCCCGGCTCATGGCACTGAAGGGTTGCCCGGCCCTGACGCCCAGGGTCATGTCACTGAAGGGGTGCCCGGCCCTCACACCCCTATTCATGGCACTGAAGGGGTGACCGGCCCTCACAACCCGGTTCACAGCACTGTAGGGGTGCCCGGCCTTCACACCCCGTTTCATCGCACTGAAAGGGGGCCCGGCCCTCACACCCCGTTTCATGACACTGAAAGGGTGCCCGGCCCTCACACCCCGGGTCATGGCACTGAAAGGGTGCACGGCCCTCACACCCCGGGTCATGGACCTAAAGGGGTGCCTGGCCCTCACACCACGGGTCATGGGCTTGAAGCGGTTCCCGGCCCTCACACCCCGGGTCATGGTGCTGGAGGGGTGCCCGGCCCTCACACCCCTGGTCATGTCACTGATGGGGTGCCCGGCCCTCACACCCCGGGTCATGGCACTGAAGGGGTGCCCGGCCATCACACACCGATTCATGGCACTGAAGGGGAGCCCGGCCCTCACACCCCGGGTCATGGCACTGAAAAGGTGCCCGGTCTTCACACCCCGGGTCATGGTCCTGAAGGGGTGCCTGGCCCTCACACCCCGGGTCAAGTCACTAGAGGGGTGCCCGGCCCTCACTCCCCTGTTCATGGCACTGAAGCGGTGCCCGGCCGTCACACCCCGGTTCACGACACTGTAGGGGTGCCCGGTCCTGAAGGGGTTCCCGGACCTCACACCCCGGGTCATGTCACTAAAGCGGTGCCCTGCCCTCACACCCCTGTTCATGGCACTGAAGGGGTGCCCGGCCGTCACACCCCGGTTCATGACACTGAAGGGGTGCCCGGCCCTCACACACAGGGTCATGGTGCTGGAAGGGTGCCCGGCCTTCACACCCCGGGTCATGTCACTGAAGGGGTGCCCGGCCCTCACACCCCTGGTCATAGAGCTAAACAAGTGCCCGGCCTCACCCCCCGGGTCATATCATTGAAGGGGTGCTCGGCCCTTACACCCCGGGTCATATCACTGAAAAAATGCCCGGCCCTCACACCCCGGGTCATAACTCTGAAGGCGTGCCAGGCCCTCATACCCCGGGTCATGGCACTGAAAAGGTGCCCGGCCCTCACACCCCGTGTCAGGTGAATGGGTGCCCGCCCCTCACACTCTAGTTCATAGCTCTGTAGTGCCCGGCCTCACATCCCTGCTCATGTCACTGAAGAGGTGCACGGGCCCTCACACCCCGGGTTATGGGGTTAGGCGGTTCCTGGTCCTCGCACCCCGGTTCACAGCACTGTAGGGTGCCCGGCCTTCACACCCCGATTCATGGCACTGAAGGGGTGTCCGGCCTGACGCCCTGGGTCATGTCACTGAAGGGGTGCCCGGCCTCACACCCCGGGTCATGGCACTGAAGGGGTGCCCGGCCGTCACACCACTGGCCATGGCACTGAAGGTATGCCCGGCCCTCACACCCCTGGTCATAGAGCTAAACGAGTGCCCGCCCCCGGGTCATGGCACTGAAGGAGGGACCGGCCCTCACACCCCGGGTCAGGGCACTGAAAATGCCCGGCCCTCACTCCCCGGGTCAGGGCACTGAAAATGCCCGGCCCTCACACCCGGGTCATAGCTCTGAAGGCGTGCCTGGCCCTCATACCCCGGGTCATGGCACTAAGGTGCCCGGCCCTCACACCCCGTGTCATGTGAAGGTGCCTGGCCTCACACTCTAGTTCATAGCTCTGTAGGGGTGCCTGCCTCACACCCCGGTTCACAGCACTGTAGGGGTGCCTGGCCTTCACACCCCGTTTCATTCACTGAAAGGGTGCCCGGCCCTCACACCCCGTTTCATGTCACTGAAGGGTGCCTGGCCTCACACCACGGGTCATGGGGTTGAAGCGGTTCCCGGCCCTCACACCCCGTTTCATGACACTGAAGGGGTGCCCGGCCCTCGCACCCCGGATCATGTCACTGAAGGGGTGCCCGGCCCTCACACCCCGGGTCATGGCACTGAAGGGGTGCACGGCCATCACACACTGATTCATGGCACTGAAGGGGAGCCCAGCCCTCACACCCCGGGTCATGGCACTGAAGGGTGCCTGGCCTCACACCCCGGTCATGTTCCTGAAGGGTGCCCGCCCTCACACCCCGGGTCAAGTCACTATAGGGGTGCCCGGCCTCACACCCCTGTTCATGGCACTTAAGGGGTGCCCGCCGTCACACCCCGGTTCATGACACTGAAGGGGTGCCCACCCTCACACTCCGGGTCATGGTGCTGAAAGGGTGCCCGGCCTTCACACCCCGTCATGTCACTGAAGGTGCCCGGCCCTCACACCCCTGGTCATAGAGCTAAACGAGTGCCGCCTCACCCCCGTCATATCATTGAAGGGGTGCCTGGCCTCACACAACGGGTCATATCACTGAAAAATGCCCGCCCTCACACCCCGGTCATAGCTCTGAAGGCGTGCCCGCCCTCATACCCCGGGTCATGGCACTAAAAGGTGCCCGCCTCACACCCCGTGTCATGTGAAGGGTGCCTGGCCCTCACACCTGGTTCATAGCCTGTAGGGTGCCCGGCCTCACATCCCTGCTCATGTCACTGAAGAGGTGCACGGCCCTCCACCCCGGGTTATGGGTTGAAGCAGCCTGGTCCTCACACCCGTTCACAGCACTGTAGGGGTGCGCCTTCAAACCCCGATTCATGGTAATGAAAGGGTGCCCGCCCTCACAACCCCGGTTCATGACACTGAAGGGGTGCCCGGCCCTCACACCCCGGGTCATGGCACTGAAGGGTGCTGGCCCTCACACCGCGGTAATGGACCTAAAGGGGTGCCTGACCTCACCCTACGGGTCATGGGGTTGAAGCTGTTCCTGACCTCACACCCCAGGTCATGGTGCTGGAGGTGCCTGGCCCTCACACCCCGGTTCATGTCACTGGGTGCCCGCCCTCACAACCCGGGTCATGTCACTGAAGGGTTCACGCCCTCACACCCCGGGTCATGGACCTAGGGTTGCCTGGCCCTGACGCCCCGGTCATGTCACTGAAGGGGTGCCTGCCTCACTCTCCTATTCATGGCACTGAAGGGGTGCCCGCTCACACCCCGGTTCACAGCACTGTAGGGCTGCCCGGCCATACCCGTTTATCGCACTGAAAGGGTGCCCGGCCTCACACCCTGTTTCATGACACTGAAGGGGTGCTCGGCCCTCACACCCCGGGTCATGGCACTGAAAGGTGTGCACGGCCCCCACACCCCGGGTCATGGACCTAAGGTGCCCGCCTCACCCCACGGGTCATGGGGGAAGCGCCTCGCTCTCACACCCGGGGTCATGGTGCTGGAGGGTCCGGCCCTCACACCCCGGCGTCACTGAAGGGGTGCTTGGCCCTCACACCCCGTGTCACGGCACTGAAAGGGTGCCTGGCCCTCACACCCAGGGTCATGGTGCTAAGGGGTGCCTGGCTTTCACACCAAGATTCATGGCACTGAAAGCGTCCCCAGCACTCACACCCCGGTCATGGCACTTAAAGGATACAAGGCCCTCACACCCCGGGTCATGGACCTAAAGGGGTGCCCAGCCTCACACCACGGATCATGGGGTTGAAGCGTTCCCGCCTCACACCCCGGGTCATGATGCTGGAGGGGTGCCCGTCCTCACACCGGTCATAGCACTGCAGGGGTGCCTGGCCTCACACCCCGTCATGGTGCTGAAGGGATGCCCTGCTTTCACACCCCGATTCATGGCACTGAAGGGTCCCGGCCTCAAACCCCGGGTAATGGTGTCTGAGGGGTTCCTGGCCCTCACACCCCGGGACATGGGGTTGCAGCGTTCCCGCCCTCACACCCCGGTTATGGTGCTGATGGGGTGCCAGGCCTCACCCCTGATTCTTGGCACTGAAATCGAGCCCGGCCTCTACACCCTGGATCATGGTGCTGAAGGGGTGCCCGGCTTTCACACCCCGATTCATGGCACTGAAAGGGTCCTGTCCTCACACCCCGGTCATGGTGTCTGAGGGGTTCTTGGCCTCACACCGGGTCATGGCACTGAAGGTGTGCCTGAACCTCACACCCCGGGTCATGGTGCTGAGGTGTGCCCGAACCTCACACCCCGGGTCATGTCACTAAAGGTGCCCGGCCCTCACCCCGGGACATGGGTTGCAGCGGTTCCCGGCTCACACCCCGGGTTATGGTGCTGATGGGGTGCCCGCCTCACACCCCGGGATTCTGGCACTGAAATGAGCCCCGGCCCTACACCCTGGATCATGGTGCTGAAGGGGTGCCCGGCCACACCCCGATTCATGGCACTGAAAGGGTCCCGCCCTCACACCTCCGGTCATGGTGTCTGAGGGGTTCCTGGCCCTCACACCCCGGGTCATGTCACTATAGGTGCCCGTCCTCACACCCGGGTCATGGCACTGCAGGGGTGCCTGGCCCTCACACCCCGGTCATGGTGCTGAAGGATGCCCGGCTACACCCCCGATTCATGGCACTGAAGGGTCCCGTCCCTCACCCCGGTCATGGTGTCTGAGGGGTTCCT
>NW_024726440.1:0-6597 GCF_018991925.1 Homarus americanus
CCAGGTACACCTCAGACACTCCCAGGTACACCTCTGACTCCCAGGTACTACTCTGACACTCCCAGGTACACCTCCTGACACTCGCAGGTACATCTGACACTCCCAGTTACACCTCCGACACTCCCAGTTACACCCTGACCTCCCAGGTGGTACACTGCTGACCTCCCAAGTACACCTCCTGATGCTCCAGGTACCTCTGACACTTCCAGATACACCTCTGACACTCCCAGGTACACCAATCACACTCCCAAGTCTGGCTCTGCTCCAGGTATACCATTGACTTGCCCAGGTACCTCTGACACTCCCAGGTACTCTTTTGACGCTGCCAGGTACTCCTCCGACACTCCCAGGAACACCTCTGACACTCCCAGGTACACCACTGACACTCCCAGGCTGCCCTGACCTCCCAGGTACACTGACACTCCCAGGTACACCGCTGACACTGCCAGGTACACCTTGACCCTGCCAGGTACCTTGAACCTCCCAGGTACAGCTCAGACACTCCCAGTTACACCTCTATAACTCCCAGGTGCACCTCTGACACTCCCAGGTACACCAATCACACTCCCAAGTACAACTCTGACCTCCCAGGTATACCACTGACCTCCCAGGTGCACCTCTGACACTCCAAGGTCTCTTGACGCTCCTAGGTACTCCTCGACACTCCAGGAACACCTCTGACATTCCCAGGTACACCTCACCCAGGTACCGCTGACACTCCCAGGAACACTTCTCACACCCAGGTACACCTTTGACACTCCCAGGTACACCTCTGACACTCCCAGGTACACCATGACCTCCCAGGTACACCTCAGCCACTGCCAGGTACACCTCGAACACTACCAGGTACACCTCAGACACTCCCAGGTACACCTCTGACACTCCCAGGTACCTCTGATACGCCCAGGTATGCCTCCTGACACTCCCAGGTACACCCTGACACTCCCAGGTACACCGCTGACACTACAAGATACACCTCTGACATTCCATGTACACCTCAGACACTTCAGGTGAACCTAAGACACTCAGGTACACCTCAGACACTCCCAGGTACACCTCTGACTCCCAGGTACACCTCTGACACTCCCAGGTACTCCTTTGACGCTCCCAGGTACTCCTCGACACTCCCAGGAACACCTCTGACATTCCCAGGTACACCTCTGACCTCCCATGTACACGCTTCCCAGGTACACCTCCAGACACTGCCAGGTACACCTCAGACACTACCAGGTACCTCCAGACACTCCCAGGTACAGCTCAGACACTCCCAGGTACCTAAACACTCCCAGGTACACCTCAGGCACTCCCAGGTATAACTCTGACACTTCCAGGTACACCCCTGACACTTCCAGGTACACCCCAGCACTTCAGGTACACCTCTGACACTCCCAGGACACCAATGACACTCCCAGGTACACCTCTGACACTCCCAGGTACACCTCTGATGCCAGGTACCTCCTGACAATCCCAGGTACACCCTGACCTCCCAGGTACACCACTGACACTGCAAGATACACCTCTGACATTCCCATGTACACCTCAGACACTTCAGGTACACCTCAGACACTCCCAGGAACACCTCAGACACTCCCAGGTACACCTCCTGACACTCCCAGGCACACCTCTGACATTCATGAACACTCAGACACTTCCAGGTACACCTCAGACACTCCCAGGAACACCTCAGACACTCCCAGGTACACCTCCCCAGCACTCCCAGGTACACCTCCTGGCCTCCCAGGTACTCCTTTGACGATCCTAGGTACTCCTCCGACACTCCCAGTTACACCCCTGACACTCCCAGGTACACCTCTGACAATCCCAGGTACACCTCAGTCAATCCCAGGTACACCTCTGACACTTCCAGGTACACCCCTGACTCTTCCAGGTACACCTCTGACACTCCCAGGTACACCAATGACACTCCCAGGTACACCATTGACACTCCCTGGTACACCTCTGACACTCCCAGGTACACCAATGACACACTCAGGTACACCTCTGACACTTCCAGGTACACCCCTGACACTTCCAGGTACACCAATGATACTCCCAGGTACACCGCTGACACTCTCAGGTACACCGCTGACACTGCCAACTATACCTCAGACACTGCCAGGTACACCTCAGACACTCCCAGGTAAAGCTCAGACACTCCCAGTAACACCTCAGACCCTCCCAGGTGCACCTGTGACACTCCCAAGTGCACCTCTGACACTCCAAGGCACACCTCTGACACTCCTAGGTACACCTCCGACACTCCCAGGTACACCTCTGACACTCCCAGGTACATTTCTCACACACCCAGGTACACCTTTGACACTCCCAGGTACAACTCTCATACTCCCAGGTACACCTCTGACACTTCCAGATACACCTCTGACACTCCCAGGTACACCAATCACACTCCCAAGTACAACTCTGACACTCCCAGGTACACCACTGACACTACCAGGTACACCTCTGACACTCCAAGGTACTCCTTTGACGCTGCCAGGTACTACTCTGACACTCCCAGGTACTCCTTTGACGCTGCCAGGTACTCCTCCGACACTCCCAGGAACACCTCTGACACTCCCAGGTACACCTCTGACACTCCCAGGTACACCTCTGACACTCCCAGGTACACCTCTGATACGCCCAGGTATACCTCTGACACTCCCAGGTACACCGCTGGGACTCCCAGGTACACCGCTGACACTGCAAGATACACCTCTGACATTCCATGTACACCTCAGACACTTCCAGGTACAACTCAGACACTCCCACGAACACCTCAGACACTCCCAGGTACACCTCTGACACTCCCAGGTACACCTCTGACACTCCCAGGTACTCCTTTGACGCTCCCAGGTACTCCTCCGACACTCCCAGGAACACCTCTGACACTCCCAGGTACACCCCTGACACTCCCAGCTACACCTCAGACACTGCCAGGTACACCTAAGACACTGCCAGGTACACCTCAGACACTACCAGGTACACCTCAGACACTCCCAGGTACAGCTCAGACACTCCCAGGTACACCTCAGACACTCCCAGGTACACCTCAGGCACTACCAGGTACACCTCTGACACTTCCAGGTACACCCCTGACACTTCCAGGTACACCCCAGACACTTCCAGGTACACCTCTGACACTCCCAGGTACACCAATGACACTCCCAGGTACACACTGACCTCCTGGTACACCTCTGAGCCTCCCAGGTACACCAATGACCTCCAGGTACACCTCTGACACTTTCAGGTACACCTCTGACACTCCCAGGTACACCTCCTGACACTCCCAGGTACACCTCTGACACTCTCAGGAACACCTCTGACACTGCCAGGTACACCTCTGACACTCCCAGGTACACCTCTGACACTTCCAGGTACACCCCTGACACTTCCAGGTACACACCTGACACTCCCAGGTACACCAATGTCACTCCCAGTTACACCTCTGACACTCCCTGGTACACCTCTGACACTCCCAGGAACACCTCTGACACTCCCAGGTACACCTCTGACACTCCCAGGTACACCGCTGACACTCCCAGGTACGCAATGATATCCCAGATTATACCGCTGACACTCCCAGGTACACCGCTGACACTGCCAGGTACACCTCAGACACTGCCAGGTACATCTCAGACACTCCCAGGTAAAGCAAAGACACTTCCAGTAACACCTCAGACACTCCCAGGTGCACCTGTGACACTCCCAAGTGCACCTCTGACACTCCCAGGCACATCTCCGACACTCCCAGGTACACCTCCGACACTCCCAGGTACACCTCTGACACTCCCAGGTACACTTCTCACACACCCAGGTACACCTTTGACACTCCCAGGTACACCTCTCATACTCCCAGGTACACCTCTGACACTTCCAGGTACCCCTCTCATACTCCCAGGTACACCAATGATACTACCAGGTACAGCTCTGACACTCCAAGGCACACCTCTCATACTCCCAAGTACACCTCCGATACTCCCAAGTACACCTCAGACACTCCCTGGTTCACCTCTGACACTCCCTGGTTCACCTCTGACACTCCTTCGTACACCTCTGACAATCGCAGGTACAACTCTAACACTCCCTTGGTCTCCCCTGACACTCCCAGGTACACCTCAGACACTCCCAGGTACACCTCTGACACTCCCAGGTACTACTCTGACACTCCCAGGTACACCTCTGACCTCCCAGGTACACCTCTGACACTCAGTACACCTCCGACACTCCCCAGATACACCCCTGACACTCCCAGGTACACCGCTGACCTCCCAGGTACACTGATGCTCCCAGGTACACCTCTGACACTTCAGATACCTCTGACACTCCCAGGTGCACCAATCCCGCACTCCCAAATTACAGCTCTGACACTGGGTATACCACCTGACACTCCCAGGTACACCTCTGACCCCTCCCAGGTACTCGGCTGACGCTGCCAGATTGCTCCTCCGACACTCCCAGGAACACCTCTGACACTCCCAGGTACACCTCTGACACTCCCAGGTACACCGCCGACACTCCCAGGTACACCGCTGACACTCCCAGGTACACCGCTGACACTGCCAGGTACACCTCAGACACTGCCAGGTACACTTCAGACACTCCCAGGTACAGCTCAGACACTCCCAGTTACACCTCTATAACTCTCAGGTGCACCTGTGACACTCCCAAGTGCACCTGGCTCCAGGTACCAATCACACTCCCAAGTACAACACTGACACTCCCAGTACTACCCAACCTCCCAGGTACACCCTGCTTGCTCCCAGGTACACCTCCCGACACTCCCAAGTTGCCGCCTCTGACACTCCCAGTTACACCTCTGACACTCCCAGGTACCCGTGCCTCCCAAGTACACCTCCTGACACTCCCAGGTACACCACTGACACTCCCAGGTACACCTCTGACACTCCAGGTACCTGACACTCCAGGTACACCCCAGACACTCCCAGGTACACCTCTGACACTCCCAGGTACACCTCTCATGCTCCCAGGTACACTCAGCTTGCTTCAGGTACCCCTCTGATACTCCCAATGCACCAATGATACTACCCAGGTACAGCTCTGACACTCCCAGGCACACCTCTCATGCTCCCAAGTACACCCGATACTCCCAGGTACACCTCAGACACTCCCTGGTTCACCTCTGACACTCCCTGGTTCACCTCTGACACTCCTAGGTACACCTCTGACAATCCGCAGGTACAACTCCTAACACTCCCTTGGTCTTCCCTGACACTCCCAGGTACACCTCAGACACTCCCAGGTACACCTCTGACCTCCCAGGTACTACTCTGACCTCCCAGGTCACCTCTGACACTCCCAGGTACACCTCTGGCCTCCCAGTTACACCTCAGACACTCCCAGTTACACCCTGACACTCCCAGGTACACCGCTGACCTCCAGGTACACCTCTGATACTCCCAGGTACACCTCTGCCACTTCCAGATACACCTCTGACACTCCCAGGTACACCAATCACACTCCCAGTACAACTCTGACCTCCCAGGTACATCACTGACACTCCCAGGTACTCCTTTGACGCTGCCAGGTACTCCTCCGACCTCCCAGGAACACCTCCCCAGCCTCCCAGGTCACCTCTGACACCCAGGTACTGACACTCCCAGGTACACCCCTGACACTCTCAGGTACACCGCTGACACTGCCAGGTACACCTCAGACACACCAGGTCCACTTCAGACCTCAGGTAAATCTCTGACACTCCCATTGCCCTCTGACATTCCAGGTACACTCAGCCTCCCAGGTACACCTCCTGATACTCCCAGGTACACCCCAGACACTACCAGGTACACTTCTCACCTCCCAGGTACACCTTTGACACTCCTAGGTACTCTTTACTGTCACTCCTTGATACGTCTAACACTCCAAGGTACACCGCTAACACTGCCAGGTACACCTCAGACACTGTAGGTACACTTCAGACACTGCCAGGTACACCTCAGACACTCCCAGGTACACCTCCGACCTCCCAGGTACCGCTTCTTACGCTCCCAGGTACACGCCGACGCTCAGGTACACCTCTGACGCTCGCAGATTCCTCTGAGCACTCCCAGGTACACCTCCTGACACATCAGAATTACATCTGACACTCCCAGGTACTCTACTGACACTCCCTAGTACACCCCTGACACTGCCGGCACACCTCTGACACTCCCAGGTACCTCTGACACTCCAGGTACACCTCTGAAACTCCAGGTACCTCTGACACTCCAGGTACCTTTGACACTCCCAGGTACTCCACTGACATTCCCTGGTACACGCAGCGCTCCCAGGTACACCGCTGACTCTGCCAGTACACCTTCGACACTCACAGGTACACCTCCGACACTCCCAGGTACACTTCTCACACTCCAGGTACAGCCATGACTCTGCCAGGTACACATCCGACACTCCAGGTACACCTCAAAACACTCAAAGGTGCACCTCTGACACTCCAAATTACTCCACTGGCATTCCTGGTACACTTCTGACACTCCAGGTGCACGTCCGACCGCTCCCGGTACACTCTCACACTCCCAGGTACACCTCCGATATTCCTAGGTACACCGATATTCCAGGTGCACCTCTCATGCTCCCAGGTAC
>NW_024726441.1:0-11008 GCF_018991925.1 Homarus americanus
CCTCCGGTACTCTGGCAACAACTATATTAGATTTAAAGCGGCCGGTTCTGCTCCCTCCCTCCATGTCCCTGATTTCAATATTTATCCAACTGTTTTCAATATATTTTCCTCTTTTTGCGGGTCCTATAGACAGTGTGGATACAGGGACTGAATATAAAGCCAGGTAATGAACGGCACAATGTAAACGACTCTATACGCTGTTACCTTCAGGTCCTCAACTAAAGTCAGGTTCCCAATTACAGCAAGATCGACTAGGAATGACACTAGACATTGAGTTATTCATCAATTGTATTCACGATTAGCATTATATATACAGTATATTATCTAGAATAATACATTGTTTTCTAGTGTAAATAAACGTATTGTTATTAATACTTATAACAAAGAAAAAATATATATTTTTTCCAATGGCTTGACGATATGTGCACTAGAAAATATAATTTATTCTCTTTATATACAAATACATATACTTTGTTATTAATACTTATAACAAAGAAAATATATATATTTTTCCAATGGCTTGACGATATGTGCACTAGAAAATATAATTTATTCTCTTTATATACAAATACATATACTTTATACATATTTTTGCTTTCATGAATTAACAATATTCCGCGAGTCCACGAGTCTTGCAAAACAAATATTTTATTTAATTAAAAACCTTCAAATATCACATTTTCTTTCATACAGTATATGAAAGTCCAGATATAGTGAGAGCGCCTGACGTCATTTAAACATTTACCACAAATATAGAGCCAATATTTTTAGCAAGTAATGAAGCAGAATACGAACTGACTATCATTTAATATTTCATTTTATTCGCTTAATATTTAGTTTTAGCGTTTAGTGAAGAATTATTATTATGGTCACGAAACAAGTGTAAACATTCATTGATTATTTGGCGGTATTTAGATTAGCGTTTCTCCCCAACCAGCAGAAAATTTCTTGCGGTGTTCCTTGACCTGGAAGGAAGAAGGTGAAGGGGTGAGAAGAATAGATAGGAGGGGAAGGGATAGGAGGGGAGGAAGAGGAGGAAGAGAAAAAGGAACAGGAAGAATGGGAAGAAGGAGGGAAATTACAAGGAGGAGATGAAGAAGAAACGCAAGGAGAAAAAGAACAAAGGAAAATATGAGCTAAGGAAGGATATGGTGAAGAAGTACAACCTATATTGGAGTTTCACCTGTCCTTGTAGTCTTAATCATGCAATATAGACTAAGGTAAGGTTGCCTCGCCTGCTGTGAAGGATATGTCTCTTATCTACTTAGACTAGAAGCTTTGTTTAGGTTAGTTTAGGTTAGGTTAGATTAGGTTAGGTTAGGTTTGGTTTTGTTAGGTTAGGTTAGATTAGGTTAGGTTGTATGTTCCTATTGGTGGAAACTTTATAACCCATACCCCTCTACCTCATCCCCATTCTTCCCCTAAATCGCCCCATCATCACCCACATCTCCTCCTCCACCCCCATTCCTTACCCTAAAACACCCATCTCCCCGTACAATGGTCAGCCCCCTCTCACCCCTCCTGAGATTGGTTGGCACATAATAGCAGACTCCCTCCGCTACTTCCATTCCCATACACCTTCTATCCTCCCTTCATCTCCATCATGATATTACCCTTACATCATGGTCATTCCCCTCTCCACAATGTCAATCCTGCTCCCTCATCTCCACCATGATATTACCCTTACATCATGGTCATTCCCCTCTCCACAATGTCAATCCTGCCCACTCCCCTCCACCATAGTAACTCCCGCCCACTACTAATGCCTTCATTAGCCTACAAACACCGTCAATACGTCACCATAACTCAGCCACAAGTTACACAGTAAACAATGGGGGTCAGTGACCTACATACCACACGGGAGCCTCATCTCAACACACCATTAATGAACAGAGAGAGAGAGAGAGAGAGAGAGAGAGAACCCATTAGCTTCCCTTTAAATTAATGGAAACACAAGTTACACTCCACCATTAATTAACAACCTAAACAAACAGGTATCTGGGCAGCTAATTGAAGCTCAAGTTGGTGGAAATTCCAGCTTCAGAATTCGGGGGCGACCATAAACTTAGCGTGAAAGCTCCAGGGATTAAATAGTGGGATTGAGGCGCTGTATCGCCGACGCCATCACCCAACCCGCCACGGCCGCCTGTTTTTATCCTAGGATGAACGCCGCAGGCACCACCTATTCTTATTCCAGGACGAAAGCCGCCGTCGCCACCTATTCTTATCCCAGGACAATCCCCACTGCAACCAGCTTCTTTTTCCCAGAATCAACGCCGCTGACAATAATTATTTTTCATCCCAGGATCAATGCTGACGTCACAACTTTTTTCTTTATCCCGGAATGAATACTTTCACCACCGTCGCTTAGGACCTATAATAATAATAATAATAATAATAATAATAATAATAATAATAATAATAATAATAATAATAATAATAATAATAATAATAATAATAATAGTAATAATAATAATAATAATAATAATAATAATAATAATAATAATAATAATAATAATAATAATAATAATTAATAATAATAATAATGATAATAATAATAATAATAATAATAATAATAATAATAGTAATAATAATAATGTATTTTCGATATTAATTTTTGATACATAACCGATCATCCCCATCCTTGGTCGTCCTGGGGGAGGAAAACATCGTCTGCAGGCGGCGAGGTTAAGTGATAACCTTGGCTATTATCACTGACTCATGTCGATCATAAAAGTGAATTACAACGTCTTCGTTTTTCATAGTCTTTCCTCAGCAACTTACGGATTACATTGTGGTGGAATATTCTCTCTCTCTCTCTCTTACGGAGCGAGCGTTATTACGGCTGTCAGAGTAAGATGTATTTATCTCTCGAACCAGGGGATGAGGGGTCGGTTAAGTTTACGTCTCTTAATAATAATAATAATAATAATAATAATAATAATAATAATTAACGGTTTATTGAAAGAGCTTGGCAGCCAGAAGGCTGAAAATATACAGTTACATATTTGGGGAATGGGTTTCGAATTACAAATAATATACAAATAACATAAGTGATACAAATAAGATATATAATAACTAGATGGGGAAAAGCTCAAATTACAGTGCATTTCAACATAGTAACAGTGCGAGGAGTAGTGTTTACTGGGAGTGAATACACTGGTTTATTACAAGTTATTGATAATTTTTACAATGGTTGGGACTGGGCTGTTCTTATAGCGATCAGTTCGTGCACGTATGGGCTGCATGCGGTTGTGGTGTCGAACAGCAATTCTCGGGCTAGGGATCTCAGGTGGTAGTAGGAGCCGGTGTCGAGGATGGTGTAGAAGCTTCTTACCAAATTTGCAGATGAGGTCGTGGTGATGGTCAGTGAGAGTCGAAAGGGTCAGTGTGTTGAGCGCTTGATATGTGGAGTAGAAGGAGAGGTCAATCTTGTACGCCCTTTTAATTTTTTCTAGGTGCGTTTACGTTGTGTGGCATTTAGGAAGAAGACCAGGTGGGGGAGTGTATAGGTGAGCTTTGGGGAAGTATGAATGTTGTAAACACTGAGGAGCTGGGTGCAGGAACCCGAGGGACTTGAGTCGGCGGAGAGGTGGAGACGGAAACTGAGGATTTTAATAACCCCACTGACGTGTAAGCTCTTCAATTTAGTTTGTTGTCTATGGTATCGCCGGAGGAGCTTTCGTGAATTTGGCTAACCTGGAGTGTGTTCGGACCTAGAGTAATGGAAGAGGTGGGGACAATGTCGGAGGAGAGGTTGATGTGCATAACCATGGTCTTGGTATGCGTTGATGTAGACATGGTTGTTGGTATCAGTTTGAGACTGTTCAATAAATCCTGAAGGGCGTATAGTTCGGAGCAGAATTGTTGACGCTGATCCCAATGGTGGAGTTAAACACATATTTCCAGCGAGCAGGGGTTTCTCTTAGGCATCATTGATGAGCATATGTACAGAGTGGTCCCATCTTGGTGCTTAAGACGCCAGGTGAGTGACTGAAAGGTGGAGACAGCCCCTCGGAAGCGTACAGCTTGGCGTCGGTCACTGAGGAAGTCTGTAAGCCATGGTATAAGACTTCTCCGAAGCCCGAGGTCAATAGCTTTGTTGATGATTATATTGTGGTCGACTAGAACTGGCTACGATTGGCTGATACTTTGTCCGATTCTTAGGAAGCCCGACGCTGATTGGCTGATAGTGTATTTACTCTTACTGTTGAAATTAATTACCCAATCAGTGTATCACAGTTGACATGTTATTACAATATTTATGAGTGGTCAATCGTACTGTGCCTGAAAGATCTTTTAAAACTCGAATCTAATTGGTTGAGAATGTATCAATTCGCTTTGTCTACATATATAAATTACAGGTGATTGGTGGTATACCTTGTGAAAGCTCATAGCTGAATGGTTAAGGAATGAGATGGAGTTAAGGTGGCGTTCGGTCTTCAAGTTTATATTTTTCTCGTGTTTTTCTCTTGGTATTACATCAGTTATAACGAATTGGAATATCAAATTATTTTGTTACTGCTAATGATGATAATAATAATAATAATAATAATAATAATAATAATAATAATAATAATAATAATAATAATAATAATAATAATAATAATAATAATAATAATAATAATAATAATAATAATAATAATAATAGTAATAATAATAATAATAATAATAATAATAATAATAATAACTAAATCAATACACACTTCTATTCCAGCTTTAGGGAATAGTCACAATAATAAACAAAGGTTCAAACAAAATAAAGACAAAATATATAAAAAAATATCACTTTGACAACTTTGACAATACAACGGAAATAATTCAAAATAACATAACCATCATCAAGATAAATTAAAATAAAATATATGATAAGAACACAGGATAAATGGCCGCTTTTACTGCCATTTGGAAAACTTAAATATTTATGGCGTTTAAAGTTGAACTGTTGTGTTGGTAGATGAAGAATGGACGCGAGGGAATGTAGGAAATGGTGATAGTGACTAATGGAATGTTGTTTGTATAGCAGATGTAATAAATAGGAGAGAAAGGAGATAACGGAAATAGCACGATTGAAAGAGAGAGATGACAGAGTGACAATTAGAGAAAGAGAGAATTTGAGAGCGAATTGGAGAAAGGGAGAGAATTAGAGAAAGGGAGAGAATTAGAAAACGGGAGAGAATTAGAGAGAGGGGGAATTATAGAGAGAATTTGATAGGAAGAGGGGGAATTAGAGAGAGAGAGAGAGAGAGAGAGAGAGAGAGAGAGAGAGAGAGAGAGAGAGAGAGAGAGAGAGAGAGAGAGAGAGAGAGAGAGAAAATAGAGAAAAAGAGAAAGAGAGAAAGAGAGAAAATTCGAAAAACCAAACCATACACCCACATATGGACATAAAGTTACTGTACATATATACACACTAAAACACACCATAGATTGAAAAAATAGATAAACAAACAATGTAAATAAAAGAGACACACAAACCAGAGAGAATAAATAACATCCGCTGGCCGATATATATATTTTGGAGAGGAAATATATTTATCGTATTTGTTAAAGGTATATCACATGAGGTTTCATAATTATTTCGTTTCCTAGAACAAATATCAATGTATATAATATTGTGTATATACTAAATATGTATGTGCATCAATTTATATGCTGTGTGTGTGTGTGTGTGTGTGTGTGTGTGTGTGTGTGTGTGTGTGTGTGTCTCTGTGTGTGTGTGTGTGTGTGTGTGTGTGTGTGTGTGTGTTACCCACTGCTTTCATCAATATACTGTCGGTCTATACGAAGGCAAACTGTGAGAAGGAAAGAGGTAGAGTCGATAAAAATACAGGAAGCGACGAGACAGACAGACAAGAAAATAAATACATTGGTTTGACGGCGCTTTGATCTCTCCAGGTTCATATATGAAAGCAAACAGTAAAGGGAATAGAAAGAGATGAAACGAGAACACGAGAGAAGCGAGGCGGAGCAAGAAGTGTGGATATGGAGGTAGGGAGAGACACGTATCCTCAGTTCTTCACTTCACGCTAGTCTTGTTGACGTCTTTCTGAAATTTCCGATGTTGTGGAGAGTTAAATGTTCAAGATACCATTGTTCGTTATGTAGGAGTCAGCTACTGAAATGGTGAATATTATGAAGCTCTGAAAGTATGCAACTGCAATCTTTAAGAATTTTTAGATGAAAGAAATCCCAATCTTTGAAGCTCTAGCTCTAATAATTTGTGGTTATTGCAGCGCTAAATGTGAGAATGTGCGGTCATTGGTATTCTAGATGTGAGAATTTTAAATCTTACTCTTTTATTTCTATGGCAGCCCTGTTTCACAACAATAAATTATCCCTGTGGTCTGTTTTTATTAGGTACAGCAGGTTGTTCCATTAAACAAAAGTGTAATCAAGAGAGTTCTTCTATTTAGCGACTGTTTTAACGAAAATGTTTACCCGGTATGTTTCTCAATTAAATGAGTGTCTATCAGGTATGTTGTTCCATTAAACGAATGTGTTAACAGGTGGTTGCAATACTTGAAACTCATTATCGGGAGAAGGTGAGGTCAGATATTTTCGTCCCACCTCACACAGTCCACCCTCCCACGCTCACCTGTTCCAGACATGGTGGTAGTGTGGTGGTGGTGGTAATGATGGTGGTGAGAGAAAGACCATCTGAATCCACCTCCAGTATCTGTTGCTCGTTTGTGTGTGTGTGTGTGTGTGTGTGTGTGTGTGTTTTTTTGTTGCAAAATACGAGCAGATATGTAGAGAGAAAAGAATAAACAGCAAGAAAAATAGTCGGGATGATACAGTACAATGCTCGGTGGGGTTAAATGAATTATGGCTCGCTGGAAAACACACAAACATATAGGTATTTGCATCTGTTAATTATCCTCCCAGGGAAAAAAAACCCACAGGAAATGAGAATAATTACGAGATAATGATGATTTAGAAATAGTTAAAGCAAAAGTTCCATCAAATAGTTACTGAAAGTTTTATAAATGATAGTGTGTTCGCTAGTGTTATTTTGGGTAAGAGCAAATTGTGATATAAATACCATAATTATATGATATAGTGGCATTGTGGTGGTGTGGGTTGGTAGTCAGGTGGTGTTGTCGTGGTGTTGTGATGGCACTGTGGTGTTAAGGGTTGATAGGTAAATAGTGTTGTGGTGGTGTTGTGATTTCACTGTGCATAGGTAGGCAGGTGGTGCTGTGGTGGTGGCGGCTGTATTACCTCACCTTGGACTCTTGCCAAACTCACACCTGGTTTCTTCTTGCCTGTACGTAACCTCACTCACTCATTAGGTCCGTGTGTCGTCGTAGTCACACACACAGACACACACACAGACACACAGACACACACACACACACACACACACACACACACACACACACACACACACACACACACACACACACACACACACACACACACACACACACACACACACACACACACACACACACACACACACACTATTCCTCAGTATAACTACCAGTATATTTGTATCAACTTGAGTATTACTTGAACTGGAGAGTAAATAATGAAAATCATCATTGCCATTGACGCAAGAAAAAATAATGAGGAAATGACGAATATCAACTTAACAATCTATAATAATGAAAAATATTAAAATCAAGAGGAAATTATGAAAAGCACTACAGGAATCAAGCACAAAACATCCACACTATTTTTCTTGCGTGAGACGAGAGCAACCGATGCAAATGATGGTGCTCCATATGTTCGTCGTCGCCTATGGTAGCTTTTTACTACGACTGGGAATGATTCATATGCTAGTGTCACTTATACTGATTGATATGATGCGTATACAGGCGGTGTATTCACAAAGGAATTCTAAGTCTCCGGGGACTCTCAGCTCTGACATATTAGGTTAAAAATGTAGAAAGTGAGAACATGATTCGGAAGTACTTTTAACAATTATGGAATTGGTCAAATAGTCCCACCCTCAAGATTTATAATTGACTCTAAATTAATCAAACCATTGGGTATTAGGTGATAATCTTAAGGGTCTCCAATCTTACTGATGTGTTATTGTGAGTATCCAATTTTATTTTTCTTCATTCTAATTGGCCTAATTTGTCCGGATTCTCAGAGGCACAAATCCTAATTTCCCCATTCGTCAAAGATAGAGTATTTAGTTACTCTAATCCTAATGGGTAAATACGTTAACGGGAATTAGGACCAATTATCAATATTATTTCTTTAGCACACGAAAAATTGCCATCTGATAAATAAATGGGTGAATAGAAGTCTCTGTACTGATAAAAGTAAAACGAAAAAGAATTATTACTTTTCAACTCGAATGACGAAGATAAGAGAACTTGGACAGTGACGAATCAATGGTCCTAAGACAATGGCAGTGAGAGACGTAGCCCCTGTAACATAGACGTGACTGTTGTGACTGAGAGAGAGACACAGCTGTAACGCAAAACAATGATGCAGCTGTAACATCGAGACGCAGCTGTAACGCAGAAAATGATGCAGCTGCAATGAAAACATGAACTAATTTCTTCAGGAATAATAACATCAATTAATTGTTTAAAAACAATTACAGCGGTGAGTTTCACGGTTACAGTGGAATGTTGTATCCATTTAAAATCTGTAAAAACAAATAAAAAATACCTTTCAATTATCGTTAGGTTAGGTTAGGTTAGGTTAGGTTAGGTTATATGTATATGGTTCACAAGTACATCAAGTTTAAGGATTATGAAGTAAATAGACGCAAAAATTACATAGAGAAATTAATAACTGATTAAAAAACATACACAACAAGAAATCAAACTAGCGGCTGTAGACATGGAGGAGAGTAGAGAGTTTCGTCTTTGTTAACTGTCCATTAAATTAATTAGAAATACCCTTTTTAGTTATAATTGAAATAATCTTAATTGACCAGTACATCAATCAATGGATGAAGGTTATAGTTCAGGAAAGTTGATTGACTCTAACATTCTTTATTCTGGAAGATTTTTTAGTGGGGGTTGGAAATCTTGCTTAGTTGAAATGACTGAGAAAAAAATGTGTGCCAGATAAGAACGGACAATTTTACTTATTTATAAAGACGCATTGGTTAAAGCCGATAAACGTCTTAGTTTGATCACATCATATAACGACCTTGGGATTAATGGAGGTTAATTATATACAAGTTAACACACACACACACACATACATACACACACACACACACACACACACACACACACACACACACACACGATTCAACAATTACAGACGTATTTGATATAAAAGAACATTCCGTCAGGGGAGAATGAAACTCGTTACGATAGTAGAAGTGCTGTTAACGTCTTTAAAGGAACGAAAAAAAAGAAAAAAGAAAAAATAACTCACTCACGAGCTCCCTATCTTAGACACATATCTGATTTATCACGAATATAAGACTAGAACCAAATTAAAGGCGTAACGTTACCCAAGGTGTGTGTGTGTGTGTGTGTGTGTGTGTGTGTTTTCATTAATTTCACTACCGTTACATTTCTAAGCTAACCTAACCTAACCTTTATCGGATACTTTTCATATGACTTAACTATTTGCCAAAGAAAATTATTGTTGGTGATCTTGGCCAATATTATACTGGGGCCGAAATCACTAAAATGGGCCGAGGTTACCGTTGGATGTGGGCCAACGTCACTAGGCCGAAGTTACCGTGGGTCGACGTCACTGTCACCCGAGATTGTCCTGCTGTTATCAACACAACAAAACGCCTCAACGCACGTGTACAGTATATGTAAACACCGATATATATTGTATTATAAACAATTTATAGTTGCTGATCTGACTTTCTGCTTCATTTACACGCAATTGCAGGTCTCAATTGTTTCTCTTACCATTGACAACACAACATACATATATCGTTTCTCACTTTTGATCTTTTTTTTTCATTTTTGTATTTATAGTTCTTTATTATTTATATTATTATTATTACAGTTACTGTATTATTATCATCATTATTTTATTACGTATTTTATTTTGTTTGTTTTATCATAAATTTTATTTATTATGAATTATTATTGAGTGGGAGAAGGAGAGGGAGGGAGGGAGAAGGAGAGGGAGGGAGAAGGAGGGAGAGAGAGGGAGAAGGAGAGGGAGGGAGAAGGAGGGAGAGAGAGGGAGGGAGGGAGAAGGAGAGGGAGGTTCTTACACTGTACCATCACATGAAGGTGGTCCTTTATTTGTATTTAATGACGTTGTTGGAGGGGGATGGGAGAGTGCCAGGCGGAACACCCTGACTTACTGACTCAAATACTGTAGTTGTGACAGAGAAGAAAGACCAGATAATTAAGAGAAAGAAGAAGGGAATAAGCAAGAATACAATTATTCTCATAAATATTACATACAATACCACTTTCTGCCTCATAAGATATGTTGATCAAGTGATCATTTGTGGTCAAGTTTTCCAGTTACCTGAGATAATCTGAGTTGATCATCATTTGTAGCTTTCTTTTCATCCTTTCTATGTTGCCTGCATCTTTACTTTCTCTTAGTTCCCCTCTCAGGTCCTTTGCTTTCTTTCCGGTTTTCTTTGCAGATTTTTGTGATGCTACTCAACGGTTTTCCACGCCCTTGAGCTCTCTCTCTCTCTCTCTCTCTCTCCAGGTCCTTTACAGTTCTTCCACAAAACCTCTCAGAAAAATATCGTCGTTTCCTGAATTGTATATTGTATAGTAGGGTGTTTCATAGGAGGGAAGATCAGCTAAAACTAATGGCCCATCACTTTTTTGGTAGATTTTAGTGTACAGTATATAAACAGAAAATAATTTCAGTTTCAATATTTTGCAACCTTTTGCTAGGTAAATTTTAGCGTGAAATTTATCGAAAATCTAACGTACAGCTGCATTAGTGCAGTACAATTAAATAGTGAACATTGCTTTCTGACTTCATTCTTTAACAACCCAACTAACAATATTTTTTTCTGTTTCAGATTCTGATGCATTTATAAGTTGATAATATTTGCGATGGCTGCTTTTGTCAGGACGAGGAACCAAAA